>NW_009728910.1:42709-51665 GCF_000703405.1 Apaloderma vittatum | reverse complement strand
AGTGTTCAAGGCCAGGTTGGGTGGGGCTTTGCGCAACCTGGGCCAGTGGAAGGTGTCCGTGCCCATGGTAGGAGATTTGAATGAGATGATCTTTAAGGTTGCTCCCAACCCGAACCATTCTATGATTTTATGATCTCAGCCTATTCAATTGCAGATTGTTCTTTACAGCTAACTTCTCAATTCATGGATCAATAACTTATATAGTCATTAACAAATGTGGGTGAATAGATTAAGATCTCTGAAAATGCTTAATTTTTAAAATTTGGCTGAGCACACCAGATAGCCACTTCTCTCTTAAGATGTGTTAGAGTAGCTGTGTGAAAACATTTTAACGTCTCTCATCTGAGAATCATGGTCAAATGCTTAGTTGCTTGCTTGAAAGATTCAGCTATCTCAAGTATTTATTTTTTTTCAGAATGGTAGCTGTAGTGATTTGAGTTCTTTATAAAAAAAAAGAGCCACTTGAAATCCCAAGTTTTCTCTCCTAAATGATACAAATTGTTGGGAAATGTTCTTTCTTTGTGGGAAGAGATCTAAATTTCTGTCCTCTGTTTTCCTGATATAGAGGAGAATCAATTTGGTTCTTTCATTTCCTAGGCTGTCTGTAGCAAAACTCTTCTGTGAATCCTTCCTAAGGAGTGTCAGCTCTATTTGCCAGCTACTGCGATGAGTTACGGTGATACTAAGCATCAAGTTAAACTTTAGCTGGCTTTATGAAGGCTTTTGAAAGTTTAACTTCTCTAAGGAATATAATCTTGACACCAGAAGGAGAGGAGGAGACTCAGATCAGGTCATTTATTTTGAAAGACAGTACTTGACAATTGTTTCGAAGAAAGGGGTTAGATGTTGCTTTTTTAATGTAAGAGAATGTCATATTGTCAACAAATGGGATTTCTAATGTTGATTGCTTTAGTACACATGTTGAGTTAAAAATCATTACGTATTTTGGCAAAAGACTGCATTTCAGTATAGCCTCTAAAATAGAGTGTTTAACCATAATGTAAAATTTGATTGACATTTTTGTAGCTATTTACAAATAAATATGCTTATATTAAAAAAAATACCCATCTTACAAACTTCAAATAAAAGCTGAATTTGTGACTGACTTAGATGCACCAAGGTTTGTATGGTGACATTAATAAGACGAGGAGATAGGAGGTACCGCTGTAACAATGCTGTGTTGGAGTAGAATTATGTAGCTGTTGTGACACGCTGCAAAATGATGACTTCTCAAATATCCTATGTCCAGAATCTTCCACTGTGTACAAAGAAACATGCAGCAGAGTAATCTACTCTTAAGGCTGAATGAGTAAAGTCCTAATGGCTTCCAAGAATTTTCAGCATCATGACAGTTCACTAAAAATTAATTCTTGCCGTCTGACATGGGTTTGTCTGACATGAGTTTTTTTGGCTTTCTATGCCTTCAGACATGTCTTATTCCTATTTTTCCTTAATGGTATTCCTGAGTTTTTCTAATTTGTGTTGTTTTTCTAACTTTTTTTTAATTTATTTATATATCATTCTAGTGCAGGGCACTCCTGATCTGCAACTGTTCTGATCTTTGAAAATGTTTTAAAGAATAAAGTGTTAACATATAATCATCTCCATCAGAAAAATTACTTAATTTGAATTCTTTACCATTTTCAAAAATAACAAAGTAGTAGCTTGTAATTGTAACTGTGAATTAGTATCTCAAATGCATGGAAGTGCCAAAATTATTAATATTTTACTATAAGAGCATTTTTGTAACTTTGTTGCACAGAAGTATTTGCAGATCAGCATTGCTGAATACTAGAGAGATTTCACATATTTTATTCATCGTATCCTCAGTTGCGCTTTTGTGTTTCTGCAGTAAAATTCTGTGCATCAAAACAAGTGACTTTCATGTAGCAAACGTGGTGTACTGTAGTTACTCCTTCAGTTTTTATGGATAAATGCAAACTGAGTGAATCTTTTTTTCCATGCGTGCTAATTATCAAAAGAATCTTAGTAACAGATGTGCAGAGGGAAAATGTTTTACTTGTAGTCTTCAGTAGCATTTCTTACAAGCAAGAGCCAGTGCAGTGTTTCTGCCCTGCATTGTCCTCTGTGTAAATTTTTCAAAGTGCCAAGTTAAATTATTTCCAGGCAATGATTAAAAATCTCATTAATATTTTCTTATTAAAAGCAGCTACAACATTCTTAGTTTTGCATGAGAGTACAGTAAGTGTTACATAATCTATTTAGAATAACTTAACACTTCATTCTGGTAGCTGTTCTGTGCTCATCTCTTCTAATTAAGTACAAGAATCCTTTCTGGTAACTGTATATTCAAGCATTAAGATTAATCTGAGAATTAATGAAATGTAAGTAATTTATCTGGTAATTAAATAGGTTCTCTTAAGTGCTCTAACGGTAAATGGCTATAAAAAGAACATTTATTGTATGGATTTTAAAATTTGAAGCCACAGTATACATAGGACCTCAACATCAAAACACAAAATTCCAGTGCAAACAAAGCCTGACCAGCCCTTCTTGGAGGACACCAAGGAACATGAGAAAGGTGTAACAGTGACCAGGGGAGTGGAGAGATGGAGCACATGATAGCTAGAATTATATATTTTTTAATCTCTAAAGCTGACTCTATATCACTGAAAGATCTGTATAGGCTTGAGTCAGTGGAAACATCTGAGAAAAATGGAGGAAAGTAATTTTTGTTTCAAGCTTCTCTGTAAATACTACAGGAGAGCTGCATATGTTGCACTTTTTTTTGTCTTATGCTTCTCTTAAATGCATTTGACTGAATTAAATATCTTAACCCTAGACTATTTCTAAAAACTACTATTTTAAAATAGGAGTTTAAAAGATTATTGTTAGCAGTAAAGTCTATTTCAGATTCTGCCATTTAAACTATAAAATTTCAATGTCTAATTATTTTTTTTTGAGAAAATGGTCTGTAGTCTCAATGACACAACACAGTACATTCACTTCATGGTTTGAGCTTTGCTACATGGAGACAGCTTCCTCTGCTGCCAGCATGTATTTGCTTCATTTAGACCCGTCCTCTGATTGCCTACGTACTCCCCTTGTCCCAAGAAATCAAAACACTGAACTGTATCAGCCGATTGTAAGAGTGGGGAAGAAATAACAAGCGTTTCCCAGTAATATGCAAAGTAAAAAAGCAAGCAAAAAAAAAAAGACCTCAAAACCTTACAGCGAGTCCCTGTCAGACAGCTTGAAATCTTGACTTAGCTAATAGGCCTGTGAAACTATGGAAAATTTTCACCAGTTTGCTTTCAGACCAACTCTGCTGCATGTGTTCATAAGTTCCATAAAGATTGCATGCTTTCTTTTTAATACAAACTGTATATTTTTTTTCATACCCATCCTTGCTTTTTATATTTTATTTTTGTTTCCCTTGCCTTGGTTGGATGCCTGTGTGTGTTTAATCCAAATCCCTGTCCAGTCCTGGAGTTTGAACTACGGAAAGCCAAGGAGACCATACAGGCCCTCCGAGCCAACCTGACTCAGGCTGCAGGTGGTGTACATAAACCTTTTCTTAAGTCTCTACTTTGAACAATGTAGAAGTAGCTGAGCTCATCCTGTGTGAAAGAGTAAAATTTAGTTACTTTTTTTTCCTCCCCAGAAAATGAAGTTCCTTTGCAGGAACGAAAAAATTATAAATCAAGTCCTGAAATTCAGGTAGGTGGCTGGTGATAATTGAGCTTTGCATGGACTTTAAGATGGATGTGCTTCCGTAGTTGGAAGGAAGATGAACTGAAAGAGGAGTGTGTTGTTTTCTTTTTTTCCAGGAGCCGATCAGACCTCTTGAGAAAAGAGCTCTAAACTTCCTAGTTAATGAATTTTTATTGAAGAATAGTTACAAGCTTACATCAATAACTTTTTCAGATGAGAATCATGATCAGGTAAAGTTTTCTTGTGGTTCTGGTTTTGGGGATCTTTTCGTTTGGTTGCTTTTGTTCCGTTTCTTTTTTACATGCCTTCCTTCCGTATTCCGATATTGTCCTAAACTCAAGTGAGTTTTTAAATGTTATTTCCTGAGCATGTAGTTCACTTCATACATATGAGTATTCTAATATTAGGTAGCATTTTCATATGTAAAGCATGAAACCACAGCACTTTGAGGAGTATTTTCCCCAAATACATAGGAAGGAGGTAGAATGCTTGCATTCTGTAAAGGAGGCAAAACTAGAAGGAAAATACTGTGAGTTACAGGCACTTATACACTTTCCTATATTCTGATGGACGCCCTTTCAGTTAACTCAAGGATCTGGATGTAGTAAAATTTTGAATGTAGTATTTTTCTTAAATCATATTCAGTTGATTTGTGCAGGATATAAAATATGTTTATTGTTTGTCATTTCCTAGGCGTACATATGAGTATACTTAATCATACTGTGGCGTTGAATACAGTCTTGGAGAAGCTATTGGTAACAAGGTGTTACCTTAGCATCCTGATTTAAGCTAGAACAGAACCAGTTCTCTGTTTAGTAATTTTACTTTTCCGAACACAGCGGCGCTTTGATGCATTTTCCTTAAGATGGTCAGCTTTATGTCTCTTGGCTGGGATTTCATGGGTAAAGCTGCCCTTAGGGTGAAACTACTTCGGGTCATGAAATGGATCCTTTCTCTACTTTTGTTTCTTGCTGTCTGATTTAAGCTTTCATCTCCTTTACTAAACACAATCTTGACATGATTATTTTGCTGTTTTATGACCTGCGGTCAAATGAGGAATAGAAACGAAAATAAAAGAAGGTGTATTGTGTACTTTAATTTCTTTTATTCTTTTGAAGGATTTTGAGCTTTGGGATGATGTAGGATTGAACATTCCAAAACCTCCTGACCTGTTACAACTGTACCGTGACTTTGGAAACCATCATGTTACTGCAAGAGATGTGGTGGATGTATCAGTCGGTGTAGAAGATGATGAGTTAGAGGCTACTACTCCTATACTTGGGAACGTCCCTGTGTTTGAAACAACCCCACAGTCAATAGAAGTAAGACTGTACAGCAGAAATGTTTCAGCTGTTTGCAGTAGTGCCTAACTGCATTGAACTAAACTCTTCTGTTTCTGTCTTCTGTTCAGCAATGTTTAATAGTGCAAAAATTAGAAGATCAAATTAGTGTGTTAAACAGTGAGAAGTGGTCTTTGATGGAACAAATCCAAAGACTTGAGAGGTATGTACTTGTCAATCTGCTCAGCTTCTTCTTGATGTTTTTCTAGCACATACGTGAAAACATACATTTTTAAATTACTAAGAGTTCTTCAGAGCAGGACACTTCTCCCTTTTTAAAACATGGTATTTGATTTAGAAAAGTAAAGGGACTTCACACTGACTATTTCCCTTGTATACCTACCTAATTTTTGTAATCAATTTTGTTCTTTCAGTGCAACTTCTTTATTTCTTTGAGAACAGAATCTGTTCCAATTTATTTCATTCTGTGGTGCTATTATGTTGACAGCTTGCAAACACTGTTAGAAAGATATTTGTTTCAATAACTGATTTCAACACAGTTTTACTTTCTACAGAGTAACACTAATAGAAATGACAGTATCTTTAACAACACAAAAGATACTTTAAAAGTTTTGTCAAAACATACAATTCTGTAAGCTATAGGATATATTCCTATATATGTGTGACTCACATAGTTACCATTTCAAAGTCAGCCAGTATATATTAATCCACTGCTACAGTATTTTCAGTTTTGCATCCCAAGTAGAGTTCTGTCTCATAGCACTTAGTGTCTCAGTGCTTAGATTTCAGCTGGAAGCAGATAACGCAATTGTTATTCGCTTATTTCCTTGATTGACTTACTCAGAGTGCACCATTTTTCCTACTACTAATTACTGACTAAAGAAATCCCTTAAACCAGTGTTCATTTGAACAGCTTGTGTGTTATAAGTTATTTCTATTAAAGGAATTCTTGAACATACTGGAGTTGGAAGAGGGAGCTCTTCAGTATGTTGTCCTTATTTCAGTTCTTCAGCCGTGATTCCAAAAACCTTCTCATGAAAGCTACAAAAATAGTCTTTCCTATTCCTTTTTATTTATTTTTTTTTTTAGTGAAATAGACTTTCTCAAGAATGACAACTTTGCTGTGTCAACAGTTTATGGTGTAGCTCCCCATCCTTTAAAACAAGTGCCTCTCACAGTCTCAGAGGACAATGCACGGTACTTGGATATCAAGAGCTCTGAGAATGACAATAAACATGGAAACACTGAGCAAACAAGCCTTTCCTTGTCAGCTGAAGTGGATTCAAGGACATCTAAAGATGATACGCTAAATTATGTGCCCTGTAAAGAAACAGAGAAGCTGTCCTCTTGTGCAACATCAACTAAAGCTACAGTCCACTTTGATAAACCTAACAGGTCAGTGATAAATTTTAAACTGGAATTCTTTATTTAAAAATTCTTGTAAAAAAGATGGATATTTTTTCTAACAGTAAAATCCTCCAGAATTCGTAGGCCTTTTGTGTTTTGAATGCAAATAAAAGACTTTAAATGCTGTTGGGGTACAGTCCTGATATTTTCATGTTTTCTAATCTTTTTAGGAAGGTATACATTTGATAAGCGTAAATTTTAAAAAAGTTTAGAAGTCTCTTTTCATCTCCTACTTGTTTTTAAAACCAGTCCTGTTCTTTGCAACAAAAAAAAACCCCAACCACACTACATCCAAGCGGTAGATGGGAAGACAGGGTATTTGCACTCTCTTTTAAGTTTTAATTTCATAATGAAATCTCTTCTGATCTGGTTGAAGAGTGGCTGGGAAATTTTTTTACTTTTCCTATGTGAATAAGTCTCTCTTAGAGTATCTAAGAGACCATTGTGAATTTCTCTCTTTTTTTAAATAACCAAAATTTATCTGGACAAAGGCACCCAAATAGCTTATTTTATGGTCATAACCTTGCTTTTTCTAGGGGAGCAGGTGGCTGTTCTGCTTTATATTTTGTCAGTTCCCTTACTGTTACTTTTGCTGGTGTCAAAGTAATATGTTTATAGAATTGTCTTCCATCTAAAAATACCAAGTAGAAGTCTGTGTGTGATATTCTGTGCAGATGGAAAATCAATACAAGCTGGGATGGGGAGGAGAGGAAGAAAAGTGTTACCACTCCTGCTAATAACTTTTCTGGCAACTCCAAGTACCTAGTTTTCTCTGGATTTCCTGAACTTCTTGCACTAGGGGCAGGGGCACTTTTTCAATGATATCATAGCTTTAGAATAGAACAGGAGGCAAGATTTCTATTTTCTGAAGGCAGCACCTTTAGTAAGTCTCTAATCTTATTACAAATTTATTCTCTGCTAGTGGTTCCGCTTAAGCTCTTCAGATGATGGGTTTTTTTTAAATTCCTTTCATATCCTAGTTGAATATCTAGACTACATAATGATCAAAACTTACAGCTTTTTTAGATGGGTTGCTATAAACCTCTCTAATTTCACCTGTGGCTTTTTGCAAGTTTCTTCTTCGTTAGAGTAATTAGGAGAGCCTGAAGACATTAAGTGCATGAATATTCTATTGATGGTTTGGGGATAGTGAGGATGTGTATCAAAACCAGATGAGTTCACTGAGTGAGGAAGGAACCGTGAGTATCTCTGGTGGGATTTATGACAGTAGTTTCTCGAAAAAATAGAATTTGATTTGCTGCTTACAGCTCTTAAATATAACTGCACATAGATTTATCTGAAAAGTAGTTGAATAAAGCCTTGAATCCCCATTGAATTAACTTCAGACATCTCCTCAAATGCATTTAACTGCAGAAATAAGTGAGGCATGTGTAATACGTAGCTATTTTTGTACTGAATTTTGGGCTTAACATGTCAGTGAAGGGTCAGAGGAAACTATTTTATACCGGTTTTTGTAGATCTGTGTCACTAAATTTTCTTCCTGGATTATGCACTTGGTTTGTAATAATGCAGTAATTTTTTTCATTAGGAATTATATTTTGTATTGAGTATTTTAAGATCTGTGGAAAAAGCAGCACAACAGAAGTGTCGGATATTTATTCATTTCAGTCCAGGAGTGGTTATTTGTAGAAGACAATTATTCCAATTTATTTGGAATGTATTAAGAGATATTAAAAACTAGTACTCTGTCTTAAAAGGCAAGATTTTTACTACTGCAGCTAGGCAGCAGCAGTATTCTTGGCATAAATCTTGCCCAGATGGGAAGAGAGGATAGAAGAGCAAGTGAGGGCGCTTTGTGTGACGGCGCCGAGAGCAGCTGTGCGTGCGTGCCCACGGATGAGGGCATGGCTGGCGTTGGAAAAATGCCTTGTCTGACAGATTGCAGTAGAAAGCACTAGCAGCAGCTTAAATAGACTGCACCACATGTATTTATTCAACTCATTTTAGGTGTTTTGAGAGTCTGCACCAAATACAAGGTGTTTTCTGTATATAGCAGTCACTCCTGACTTTCTCAGCAAATTGACTCTCTTGTCCCAGTCTTACATGGAGTTTGTATTCATCAGACTTGCTTATATTTGAGCATCTTCGCCACTGGCATCTGTTGGCCCTTGAAAAGATTTTCCACTGACTTGTGTGCAAGAGGCCTGGGGCTGTATCGTTTCTGTCCAGCGTAGCCATCATGAGGACTAGACTTCTTCGAGAAATTTTCCTGACTATATAGGGCCAGCAATCATCGTGGGATCCATGCTGCCCAGAGCCTGCTATTAATTAACCCACAGGGAAATTCAGTGAGATATTGTCATAGTTACTTTTCAGTCCCTGCAAAAATGGGAATAGAATTTTGCCCTTATGTAGGATTTTAATTAAGCTTTCAAGTAGGGGAGGACCTTATGTTGTGAGGAATGAATGCTGAGGAATTGCTCTACAATTACTTGAAAGGACATTGTAGAGAGGTTGGTGCTGGTCTCTTCTCACAGGTCATTAGGGACAGAACCAGGGGGAATGGTTGCAAGTTGCAACAGGGCAAGTTTAGGCTGGACATTAGGAAGAAA
>NW_009728910.1:15814-42678 GCF_000703405.1 Apaloderma vittatum | reverse complement strand
GGGGGGTCAGAAACTGGAATAGACTGCCTCGGGAGGTGGTTGAGTCGCCATCCCTGGATGTGTTCAGGTGTTGCTTAGATGTGGTGTTGGGTCATATGGTTTAGGGGTGAACTTGTAGTGTAGGGTCAATGGTTGGACTCGATGATCCCAAGGGTCTTTTCCAACATGAATTGTTCTGTGATTCCATGAAGGGCAGCCTGGCAAAGGGCTGGCCAAGGCCCTGCCGCGCTCTTAATGTTAAGCTGCTGCTTTGCAAAACTTGCTCCTGTTCTCCCAGTGGAAACAAACCTTCAAGTCCATAGCAGACCCTATAAGTCTGTCACTCGAGAATACTTTTACAGGATAAGGACTCGCGTTGTTAAACACAAGTCCTTTACATCTCGCCAGCTGAGTTGTTTAGTAACTTTAAAAAAGTGAACCCTTGCACAAAACCAATGTGATTGGAATTAAACAGAACTTAGGTCTTTAAAATTTAGAATGTGTTTTAAAAAACCATATTTTCAAGAAATAAACTGGATTTTAAGCAATAATCATAAACTCTTTCTTAGCATATTTTGTAAATAATCAGAAGAGGAAAGCTACTCTGGTATATTTATCCATATCCTGCTGGATTAGTTTAAACAATTGTAAATAGGAAATTAGATTTTTAATGTGGTGGGGTTTTTGTTAGAAAACGATAAATTATTTTGGTTTTACTATATAGACAGTGTGATGTTTGAATCTATTAGATAAAAATATATATGTCTATACACATATTTAAACATGCCTAGGATTTTGTGCAATCAGGTGGCACAAAAGAGCATTTTTAAAAGTTGAAAGATTATACTGCTTTCCACATAAGAAATAGGAATTGCTTCCTCCCTTAAACTCGTAGTATTATTAGAGGATTCAAGCAGCAGATGATGATATAGGGTGAGATGCTCTCTGTGCCTGTTTTGGAAAACGAATGTTCTTTTTCCTCTTTAAGCACAGGAGATGATTGGGATCTAAATACAGGCCTCAGATAAGGCAGAGGGAGTTGTCATTACTGGGAAAAAATAGGCTGCTGGTCTTGCTTGCCTGTTTTATGTAATGGTCAGTCCAGTAACTGTTTTCTGAGAACATTTCTGCCCAATTATCCCTCTTAGAGAAGGTTGTTTTGAGACTCTTATCAGGGTTTTATATGTATGCTTAAGGCTTTCTGCATAGCCAAGAGGCAGGACTTACCTATAGATACACATCTACATTGGGGATTAGGCAGCAATTTAAAGTTATTTTTGAGGTTCTTGCTATACACCTGAATCCAAAGTGGCAGTTGAGCAACCTCTATTTAATCCTGAAGCTTTTAAGTGGCTGACTCCTCAAATGTTTTTATGCAATGTGCAGAATCAAAGCATTAAGCAAAAATACTTTCTTGTGATTTCTGCCCCTCCTCTCCGGTTTGCGTAATTGTATGCTTCCCCTTGTATTGCTAAACCTTCCTTTTCTTCATGATTTAGTCCTATTTTTGTCTGTGCAGCAGTTTGAAAGATGTTGCTTCTAACTTTGATAAATGTAACTAGGACAGCCACTTCTCCTACTGTAAAGTAAGCACCCTAAAAGTCAAAGACAATTTTAAACAAGACTGTGTGCAGTATGCTTCACTTAAAACATGCTTTCTGAATTTCACTTTACCTAGTGAGTTAAATCAGCGTGAAAGAACTTGTTCTTCAGTCACTTTTCTGATTTGTGTTTCTCCCCCACACCCCCCTTTCCTTTTTGGTGATATTTCAGGAAATTGTCACCAGCTTTCCATCAAGCACTTCTGTCTTTCTGTCGGATGTCAGCAGACAGCCGTTTGGGATCAGAGGTATATTTCACCTTTGACTTAAAGTAGATCCTTTTTTCTGCATGGCAGCTGTAGTTAAGCAATAATTGCTTCGAAACAAGACTTACTAATATATATGGAGAAGCTTATGTGCATGAAACCTAAGAAACAAGGGTATGCTTTCAGATTTTAGCTTAAATATGAAACCTGGTGACAGATATGTAATTACAGGGAAGTTTTGAGTCTGTGCAAGTGGATTCATGCCTTTGAAGTTACTTTTAGATCAAAAACGTATGACTTAACGTATGTGAGTAAATTAATGTTTTCTGGTAGGCAATCAGCTTGCTGCAATTCTCTTTATTCCTTTGAAAGGATATTTTTCTGTTCCTGCGCTTCATTTCAAAAAAACAAACAACTCCCTCTTTTCTAGGTATCTCGGATTGCAGACAGTGAAAAAAGTGTCATGTTAATGTTGGGACGCTGCCTGCCTCATATAGTTCCTAATGTGCTTCTTGCAAAACGAGAGGTGAGGAACCCTGAAATTTTATATTTTAGTTTTACTAAGATGTTTTCTTGTTCATTTTGAAGATTTTGTCTCTAATTTCATGACAGTCTGTTACTTGCAATCATGTTCTTACTTTTGTGCATGCATCTCTGCTCCTAGAAAATGGTTTTACACCTCTGTCAGGTGAGTTCAGTAAACCTGCACGGGATCCTCATACCACCTCCTTTGCTTAAGGCACCCGTTAGCATTCAGCAAGACTAAATGTTACTGTAGGTCCATCTGTTTGTGGTAGCACAGATGTTTTTTGTTAGAGAAGACCACAGTTAACATGTGTTAGGAAGAGTGAAGGATATAAGTTCAAACATGAAATGTGGTTCATTTTATCAATTTTAATAAGGATTAATGTTCAGGTTCTTTTTGCGGTACCATGTACCTCAACAAAAAAATTATTTTACTGTCTTTCTCTAGAAGCTCTGTGTATCAGCCAAGATAAGGTTCATCAAAAACACCACTGCATAAGAAAAGCAGTAATCTCAATTATATATTTACCTTAAATTTAATATGAAGCTGGATGAAATTATGAAAACATAACATTTATTTTAAATGTAAATGAAGATGACATTTTGCATAATTTTTCATACAGTACATTGTAGAAGAAGGCCATGATCGAAGATCAAAAAAAATATAAATTACTGGATTTGTATTGCTTTGTTGTAAATATTGCACATTACCAAATGTGTAGAAAATAAAAATAACAAAATAAATCAAATAAATTCAATGGCCTTATAGATGACACCGAAATAGAAGTTTGAAGTGGCATAGCTTGTTGAGTAAGTTTTAGTCCTTGTTAAGAGGACCTACAGTATGGTAGAGTTAGTAGTGTGTTTTGCATAAGTTCGTTTTAAGGCTTTGAAAAATCCTGAAGAAATTTGTACTGATCCTATAATAAAATTTTGTAACATACAAGTACTTACTAGCAGTTGGCATGGTGAGTTTGAGATGTACCACGTTTTCAGAGTCTCAAGGTGTTGTGTTTTGTTGTTGTTTTTTTTTTTTTCTGAGGATGTGGGGCTGTTAACTGGATGTGCAAAATGGTTCTGTTAATAGTATTTTGAAATAATTCTATGAATGTTCCTGGATCAGTGCTTAATTTCTGATTTCTTATTTTTTCCTTTCCTTCCCTCTGCTTGACAGGATGTGGTATTTTGTCTTTTTTTCAGAGCTTGTAGCATAATCTGTGTAATGCATTTAATATTTTGTGACTTTTTAGGTTATTTCTTGCTTTCACAGTTGAAGTTGCATTTGATGACATGTATTTTTGTCTTAACCGAAGTATCTTTTTCAATTTGTTTGAAAAAGCCACAAGTGAGAATTGTGTAACTGGATTGCATTGGATGATAACTGTTCCAAGAATTGAAATGTGCTTTAAAACTAACTTTTCTTAGTTACCACCCTTTTGCTCTAACTGTTGTAATGTTCTTTCGGAGGTAGGCGTGGAATTTGAAGGAAAACGTGGGTAGACCATCTGTTAGTGTTTATTAATATGTCTTACCAAAAAGCTAATGTTAGAATTAGGCTTTCTTCAGCAAGGCTTTCTTCAACAAGGTCTTGTCCAAAAACAATCGTCACATTTTACAGGAAGATGACTAATTTGAGAAAGATATCTAACGGGTTCAGGTCATAATGCAAAGTGATCACCAGTCTACTCTGAAAACATGCAGTGGTAGTATTTAAGATCTTACACTGTTGGTGTGTTAGACATGAGAATTAAATATAACTTTGTGGTGCCTCCCTGAAGCACCTGTCTTCCTCCTTTAAAGCATCTGTCATGTTGTAATTGGTTGCAAAATATTAAGCTAAAGATGTTGTGCAAGACATTTTCATTTTGGAGACACTGGGTTTGTGGACATTGAAACTCTCTCAGCAGGTATCGCCCTTTAGCAGAGATGCAGAAGCTGTTTCACCAATGCTTTTAACTCTCTTTAAGATTAGAGGCAGCCTGCCTGGTTTAGTAATAAGTGATCCAGTAAACATTACAGTTGGCATCTGAGTGACCAGTTAGTGTGTGAATGTCTAATGCATTTCTGAAATTAGTTATGTTACTTTTGTGTATTGGTAGAGCTTTGTTCTTCAATGTCTATAGTTTAGGTTGAGATGGAAGATAAGGAACAAGGAAAAATACAGTTATTGAGTAGCGTGGATGAGGAAATCATTTTAGTTGTTTCTAGCAGTTCAGCCAGGTAAAATCAATAATGCATAATAGAAAATAATTGCTTGAAAGGAATTTATAGTCATTAAAAATTCCATATATTGATATATAAAATTATTTTTTTAATCCTAAGTGTCTAGGTTATCTTAACTGCTTGAAAGCATGTATGTCAATGTTTAGGTTAGTATGTGAATACACTCACCAAGGAGATACTACAGACCAAACAGTAACTGAAATGAACAGTTACAAGATGCTGAAAACCTATTCTTTGATAAAAAAGCCCTTTGACTTTGTATACAGTCTGTGATGAAACTGATGAGCAGCTTGTTCATAAAATTTCATGTGCACTGGAATCTGCTTCCTCAGTTGTGTTTTTACCACTTCAGAAAACATTTCAGATCAAAAAAAAAATCAGCTTCCTTCTACTTGTCATGAGGTATACCATAAAATAATTCCTTTGACTAAACTGCAATTGGAGAAGAACAATCTTTTAAAACTTTTGTGATAATTAATCAGTGCAATGTTCATTTCTCACCCTTTATATGATGTAAGAATTCAGCATCTTTTTACCAGGTAACAGAAGTAACCTCATTTGTACATATAACTTCCACACTCTGCATTATGTAGTCCTTTAGCCCAGTTTGGGCCAGAGTCAACTTCCTGGCTTATTATCAGGATCTTGTTCTTAATCAAGAAGCACTTTTCCTTAGTTATTTATAGTTTTCATCTCACCTGTTGTTCCAGAGTTAGTCTCTGTAACTTTTGTGTTATGCAAACTTAGCAAAATCAATATAATAATAGTTAATTAAAGGTGCACCACATTTAGTTAGTAACATTTGTATAGAGTTGGATATGTTATGAATCAAGTTTTGCTTTTAAAATCTTTGTAAAATTGAAGGAAGGATAATGTCGAGTCTGCAAACTGGGTGCCATTCTTCACTCTGCTGAGGAAAGTAATGCTGTAAGTTCAAAGCCATTCACGTTATTGTGTAGTAACTGCACATAGACATCACTGAGGCACTTTCTTCTCTGGTGTTTCTTGTAGGTAGATGTCACTTAAAACACAGTAGAGCTGAATATCTTGTTACAGATTTTCATCTCAGCCTCACACTTCATTAAAACATGGAAAAAAAATGCTGTGTCAGAGCTTGGCAGTGGTTGTGACAAGCAGATGTCATTTTGGTTGGATATGGATAAGGGTACACAAGTATGGAGTTCTAACTGACTGTTCCTGTTTCACAGAATAGGAGAAAATAGAAGAATGTAAATGAACAATTAACATCCTTTCTGTTACTCTATGAAACTTAGATTGTGATAGCCTTCTATAGATTATGTTTTCTGAAAAATAGGGATAGTGTTGACCACTACTAGTCCTCTTCTGGTTTATGTGGGGTGTTGGTTTCAGTTTGGGGAGCTTATTTGTTTTGGAGTGAGGTTGCATCCCACACATGAGAGAGAGAGAACCATTTTTTCAGTTCAGTCCATTAGGTTTTTTTCCTCTGAATTGAATTTATGAATTGAATTGCCAGTTGTTACTGGTTTTATCACAGTAGTTTTATATGCGGGTTTCCAAATAAACAGCAGATATAAACAAAGTATGACTTTTTTCACACCCATATCTGCATTGATTCTTATATAAAAGCATTCCTTTGGGATCTACCAAGAGGCTTAATTTGGATCCTGAAATAATAGTCTTATTCCATGAAATTTAATTAGAGTTGTAATTTTAATATTAATGAGTGGCACAAAGTTCTGAGTCTTGTATTAATCCTATGATTAAATACCTTTTCATTTTAAAACTAAAAAGGTGAATACTGAAATTCAAATATTTCCTTGCACAAGAGACTCTGTGTCAGTATTTTTTTAGCACCTGCAGCTATTTCAGTTGCTGCAGATAAAATTATTTTATTTAATGATTGTCAAAGGCTGAGTTGCAGAAGAATCTTAACATAGGATGGGTTCACAAGATAAGCATTGACTTTTAGAAGAGATTAAAAGGGACACATTTATGAAATTGATCATAATGTCATCCTGGTTTATATATAATGTTGTCACCTGTTTGCCATATTATTACATTATTATTTGAAATAATAAGTGATGTCTATCCTAAGCTATTGAAGTAACCAGTCTTGACACTTTATTCTAAAGAATAAATTTAATTAGTATTATTCTTTTGTTTATGAATACTCTTAAGAAAGAGATGCTAATTAGTGAAAAAAAACTAAGATGTAGAAGACTTGTTCAGAACATTAAAAAAAAAAATTTATGATGGAGGCAACAACTTGTATAGAAAATTCCTCACTACCTTGTACGAAAAGTGTCAGTAAAATAGAGAAATATTTGCTATAGGATGCATTTAAAAAACCTTCCAACTTTAATATTTTGTTGTAATACTTTTGATATGTAGAAGGAACAGTTTTGAACATAGCCAAGGTGATACCATTTACTATGAAGAGCTGCTTCATGTGCCCATGTACACTTTGTCTTTATCGAGAACTTGAATCGGCTCAGATAGTGAATCCTGTTCAAAGGTAACGAATCATGTTGTTTTGAGTTAGGGGGAAGTTGTCCAAAGGTAATATGGTCAAAAAATGCGAGATTTTATTTGGAGAGACCTACAAGGGCAGAAGTAGAATGGGGAGAAGATATGGGCCATTTCAGTTGTCCTGTTAGATCAGCCTTGTCTGTCATTTACCTGTATGTAGCTGATCTCACAGTAAAAACAAATTAACATTTTTTTCCCTGTTGTACATCTGGGTAGCGTCACATACAAACTTGCCTCTTCACTAGTAGAGGTGAGACCTCTGACACATGATGTTTTCTTTCATCAGGTTGCAAGTGCCAACATGATAGTGGCAGTCTGCTTGGCATCTCGTGGGAAAACAGTATCGCAGCTCTGAAAGTCACTTCTGGTACTGGTGACCAACACCAGCGTGAATTCATCAGTTTCCCTAAGTTAGAGGCAAAAGGGAAAAGAGGGACTTGGGGATGAACAGGATGTTTAAGAAGGTTCCTAAATTAAATAGAGGGAGGGTGGTTGTTTGGTGGATGGTGGGTTTTGAGGGGGTTTTTTTTAATAAAACGTATGATCTTGCTCTATGGTTGGCAGCACAAGTGGTATTCCTTCCCAAGGAAGGCAGGGTTTCAGATGGCGCTGGAAGTCCTCTCCTTGATAATTATATGTAATTTCTGTAACAATATTATGAATGTTGAATTTAAAAGTCAAATGCTAGTATTATTGTGTCTTACTGGAAAATCGCCACTTTCTACAGCACTTAATCTGCTTTTTTTGAGCATGTAAGGGAAGGCCCTTAGAAACAGGAAGCAATGAGCTTGAACTTGCCTGTAGGTTGTTTTTTGTTCTTAATAATCCTGGATATCCTGAGAAGAATTTCTCCCCTTTTAAGCCTTTGGGAGACTTCACTTGACCTCTTTTGTCCATTTATGAGAGTAGTTTTGTTCTTGTCCCACAGGAAGTCCGTTTTATCTCCAGTTTTACTTTCCTTACCAAAGTCTCTAGGGAGCACATACAACACTGTTAAAGACTACTCACTGTTTCTCCACTCCCCTTAGTAGAAGGAGCTGTAGAAGCACTGATGCAGCGATGCAGAGAACACTCTCTTCTCTCATAGTATACATGAAAGAATGTGACCAATGGACAAGAAAATACAGCTAATTGCAACAGCTATAATAACCAGCTTTCTGCAAGGTAAAGAACTAGCCTTGTATCTGCCCCATGCCTATGGTGTTAGGTTGCTCATTAGCCTTTTGCACACAAGGCAGTAGTACCTAGGTGAATGTTTGGAGCTGTTTTTCTTTCATTACAAAGCTCGTGGATCTGTTTTGAAATCTAGCAG
Source organism: Apaloderma vittatum (assembly GCF_000703405.1). NCBI lineage: Eukaryota > Metazoa > Chordata > Aves > Trogoniformes > Trogonidae > Apaloderma > Apaloderma vittatum. The sequence goes on along the minus strand of NW_009728910.1, from coordinate 34,321 downwards.
GACTTCTGAGTGAAAACATGAGATTTGAGTAGGCGCTCAAACATACTAGGAGAGTGAAGTCAGTGTGATGGTTTTAATAGAAGAAATAAAACCTCCAGATTATAAAAGATACACGTATCCTATTTCATAGGGTATATTCTTTATAAGGAGTGCTTAACAGTAATGGCAAGAGCAGTTGGATAATGTGAGTTTAGGTAGATTTTGGAAAATTAAATCTCTGTAAAATAACACAAGGCTTGTTTTTGATGTAAAGGTTTTTCCATGAGCCGTATTCCTCATGGTGAAGTTAGTAGTTATGTTGTGTGTCTACCAATTGCAATCTGATTTCCTATTTAAAAGTTTGTAGCTTAATATATAAGTAGTATTTATAGTGGGAAGGTGTGGGGTTTTTAATAATGTTTTTTCAAATCTTTTTCAGTTAAAATAGTTTTCCAGGAGAGAACATAGTTCTGCGAAGTACAAAAAAGGTCAAATAGGTTAAGCCTCTTGCCTCCTCAGAACTTTAAATGGGCACGCTGGAGAGCTGGTCAAAGGGGAACCTCGTAAAGTTCAGTAAGGACAAGTGTAGAATCCTGCATCTGGGGAGGAATAACACCAGGCCCCAGTACAGATTAGGGGTCGTCCTGCTGGAAAGCAGCCCCAAGGAGAAAGACCTTGGGGTCCTAGTGGCCAGTGAGTTGTCCATGGAACAGCAACGTCCCCTTGTGGCCAAGAGGCCAATGGGATCCTGGGGTGCATTAAGAAAAGTGTGTCCAGCAGCTCTAGGGAGGTTCTCCTCCCCCTCTTCTCTGCCCTGGTGAGACCTCACCTGGAATACTGTGTCCAGTTTTGGGCTCCCCAGTTCAAGAGAGACAGAGACCCACTGGAGAGAGTCCAAGGGAGAGCTACGAGGATGATTAAGGGACTTGAACATCTCTCCTGTGAAGAGAGACTGAGAGAACTGGGGCTGTTTAGCCTTGAAAGGAGACGGCTGAGAGGGGATCTTATTAACGAATAGAAATATCTGAGGGGTGGGTGTCAAGAGGAAGGGGACAGTCTCTTCTCTGTGGTGCCCAGCAATAGAACAGGAAATAATGAGTTTTAAGTTAGAACGTCGGAAGTTCCACCTCAACATGGGGAGAAACTTTTTCCCTGTGAGGGTGACGGAGCACTGGCACAGGCTGCCTAGAGAGGTTGTGAAGTCGTTTCTGGAGACATTCAAAACCCACCTGGACACGTTCCTGCGTGACCTGCCCTAGGTGATCCTGCTCTGGCAGGGGGTTGGACTAGATGATCTCTAGAGGTCCCTTCCAACCCCGAACATTCCGTGATTCTATGGTCCAGGTTACTGGCCCCAGTTCTCTGCACCGACACCTAGGTTTGTATTGTTGTTTTCCCTCAGCCTCCTGATGTGCTGCTTCTGTTTGGCTGGAATACAGGTTGACGTCAACAAGGTCAAGGAGAGGGACTTCCAGTCCACATTTTAGAAATATTTGATTCTTCTGGGAATGAATACCATGAGCTTTGAAGGGGATGGAGGAGGTCTTCACTATTGTGAACAGCCTTATGTTTTCTTTCAGTTCATGTTTTACACAGTGTTTTTTTGGTAGTCTGCTCCTTAAGAGAATTGAATTAGTTTAAAAACTAAATTTAGCTTCAGATATTGTCTCTATTGGAAAAAAAAACAAAGCACCAAACCACAACCAACAAACCTTCAAAAAATTCTTAGAGTTCTTGACAGAAATTAGAGGGTATCTGTCTGCAGTCACCTTTACCAACGTCTGTTTTTCAGTGTTTGAACTGGTTCACAAAACTGTGTGCATGCTTAATGGAAATTTTAATCTTTAACTCCATGGCATTAGAAATAGCTTTGTCTATAGGAGCTTTATTCCATAGCTGTCTGTGCAGTTTTCTTCAGTTCCATAGGCAGTGGAGATAATTTCAGCCATGATTATCCTCAAATTCTGCTTACAGGTGATGTGCATGTGGTAATCGTAACCTTTGCAGAGCTTTTTGTTTTATGTGCTGTTCTCCCCTGATCCTTCCTAGCAGGGAAAAAATTCTAACTTTTGTAGACTTTCACTTCTTTCAGGTCACTTAATAAGAGATCAAGACTCTAAAACACCTTCTCTAAATGTTCTGATGTTATGTGGTTAGATTTATCTTCTTAGTTTCTTTTGACATGGATGAATGTATGCCCAAAATGTTTTTACTTTGTTTGGTTTTCCCCACCCACAACATTTTAGGAACTGATCCCACTCATACTGTGTACAGCCTGCCTCCATCCTGAACCCAAAGAGAGAGATCAGCTTCTACACATACTGTTCAATTTGATCAAACGACCAGATGATGAGCAAAGGTGTGTTTGCGTTTGTACGTTGCGGGACAAGAGGGAACTTTTTTCTCTGTTAAAGAAGCAGAACTAATAGAAACTGGCTATTATTGGATGATTTTAACCAAGTTTCACTTAAGGTGATATTTTGCTTGTATAGTGTTGACAGATTTATGTGGACTTCAGGACTTTTAATTTCTATGACCTGTACTTACTAGTTACTGAAATGCAAGAATGTGATTGGTAAGCTGCAGTGTAACGTTTCAGCTCCTTTTTCGTTTAAAGTTGAACTGAAACGCCTTTTTAAAATGAGCTTTAAAGGTCATAATTTTTACCAAAAGTTGACAAAGAGAAATCAAAACAACTCTTTAAACTGCTGTCTTAGTGTATCTTAGCATCTGTATGTTTGTAAGTTAATTAACATGTTTAGGGACAATAGCATGAAAAATTAGTGCTCTTCCTACATACAGTTTAGTACTATGGTAGCAATAAAAAATTCAGAAGACTGAAGCAGTTATTTAGTTCTGACAAGTGTTAAGAGCTTTGGGTTTTTTGTGGTTAAGACTTTGAAACAAAGTGTATTTTTTAATTTTGTGTTATAAACTTGGTTCTTCCTCAGTGCACAGGAAATCTGACTTTGTACCAGTCTTCATAAGAGTATCCTTAAGGTTGAAAGACAGTACGCTAGCTGGTATGCTTCCTTCTCTAACTGGAAAGATTTTTCACATTTGATCTGTAGCATTTCTATCATTTTCATTAGAGATGTTTGGTAAAGTGTCTGTATCCATTGTTGCTCTAGTCTGTCTTCAAACAAAATAGGCTTTATGAAATAAGTGGAAAGGATTTCTTCTGGAAATTCTCTGAAACGGAAGTGTTCTAATGTCTTTCCAAGTTGTTCCCGTGATAAAATTTAGAGATGCGGTACAACTGAAAGAAATGGCTTTGGAGACCAAAAATGCTTAAATAAATAAAAAGCACAGTGGTACTGTACAGATTGAAATAACAAGGTGCAATCTTTATTCTACTTCAGATTCATTAGAAATCTGCTTCTGAAATGCCTACCATTATCTAAAATATTCTGGATTTCCCATGCAGATTGAAAGTCTAAAATTTTGTGTTTGGGGGAGGAGGAAGGAAGTTATATCGTGTAGTCTCTTCTAGTTAATTTGCCACAGTATTGGTGACCTGTCAAGTAGATTTTTTCATTTGCCTGTTCAGCTGCAGTTAGGTGTGTCTTTTTCAGCAGCTAAGAAAGAAGAAAATCCAAGCTTCTTTTTCCTTGAAGTTTTTGATTCTTTGTTGTGACTTAGAGATTTACATCTAAAAAGAAATCATTTTCATCAGAAATTTGGGAAGAATATCCTGCTATAACTTCCAGGAGAAAATACATATACATAATATACATTCACAACACATAAAAATTATGTTTTCTTTTGAAGGTGGCTTAAAGATGGAAGAGTAAAATTCCATCAAATAAAAGAGATTCTGGTTACAAATTGGATTGAAATTCTGAATAACTATTTTCTATTAGTTTTTTCTACTTATATATTTGTATTGAAGTGTATTATGCATGCTTGCTTTTATCTAAATAAGTTTAATATTGTGCACTATGAAGTAATCAAAGACGTTTAGTTTAAGTCACCAGAACAGTGGTATTAATTGTTTTGTATGTTTTTTTCTGCTGTGTTGTACATGCCTACATTATATGTTAAGGTAGTAGTTGGTAAGAAGTTGCTTTTTTTAAAATCTGTTAAATGCAAGAGGCTGAAGTGTGGCATTGCATTTTCTAGTAATGAACCCATTAAAATAAGTGGTTTACTTTAAATACTCGACCTTGTAAAGTATGTTAACAATTACGTAGAAAACCTGTATTATACTTCTTGCCCACGAGAGAGGCTTTTTGGTGCATGCAGATACAGCGTATTGCCATAATCTTGTATACTAACACTGTATTCAACATGGCCAGTTTTATCCTCAAAGCTCTGCTCATTAATGTACTACGCAACTTTTCAAAACATCACGCAAGGGAGGCCTGAAAGATATTCTGAAAATGAATGAGTCTTTTTTGATGAAGTGTATTGTATAACTGGTTAAGAAATAACCAGCAGAATCTCTGCCTTTCAACATTAAGGACTTACTTGCAGTAATATTTAATATTTAAATTTTTTATTTAAATATTTTATATTTACATTTCAGAGGTGACACTAAAATGGTAAGAAATTAATTCTGGCTTCCCACAAAGGAATAATGAGCATATTCACAGTGGTGTCCTAGTGTTACTACGAAGATGATAAAATTGGGGTCTAATGTCCACGTTACCATTTAAAACTTGTTATTGAATTATTGATGTAGGCACTAAAAGTAAATAAACTGCTGAATTGTATGCAAAGTCGGTGTCATGCCAGTCCTATTAACAGGATAAATAGTTAGAAGTAATAAATCTAAGCAAGAAAATACTCATTAAATAGAAATTAAAATATCACAAATAACAGCGAAGTATGGTGTTACTGAAATTTTGAGTATATCTGTGTGTCTATGAAAATTGTTGATTTTCTTGCAAACTTTTAGGAAAGTTTAAAAGTGCAAGGATATAAATACAAATGACTCTAGTGTTTTTTAGATATTACTCATTAATTACTTCACTTTTTGTATTGGACTTTAGAAGAATTCTGATGAATGAAGTTCAGTAATTTGAGAAACATGACAGTAACTGACATGTTAGAATGTTGCAAAACCATGTCACAACAGAATTAAGTTACTGGTTTTGAATGCAGTTCATTAAATCTCAAGAGTGCCTCTAAATAAAAGCAGTATGTGTACTTTGCAAAATACTCATAGTATGATAGTATTTAGATCCTTTTACTGCATGATGAATCATAGTGTTCAGTAATAAGAAATGAATGAGAGATATAGTCACAGATTCTCAGACATTGGGAAATCAGAAATTCTCAGGCTTTGATTTGTGGATTTTGGGATCTGCAACTTGCTGAAAAAGGCTTATTAAACAGAAAACAAGATAGAATAGTTTGGATTAGAAGGGACCAGTAAAGGTCATTTAGTCCACCCCCTCCCTGCAGTGAGCAGGGACAATACTGGCTTTTGTTTTAAGATGTAGCAAGTCAGTCAGTCAGTTTGGTGTGAAATTTTGACTGTAGACAATTGCCTATTACCTGACAGCATCTGCTTTTCCTAACTTAAAGAATATATAATACATATATATATGTATTATAGAACTTCATAAGTAGATTAAAGCTTTACATTTATGTTTTCAGACAGATGATACTGATGGGGTGTGTGGCTTTTGCTCGACATGTTGGACCAACACGTGTAGAAGCTGAGCTTTTACCACAGTGTTGGGAACAGGTAACTGATTATTTTGTGCTTTACAATGGAAACTTAAAAACTCAACATTTCTGAATTTCTAACTTATTTGTTCGAGCAGGAGGTTGATTTGGATTTGTTTTTAAATGAATGGCAATTCAAAGTATTTTTTTTCAGAAAGATATCTGGATGTTCTTTGTCCTCATTGTATATACTTTTATATAACATTAAAGAGAACTCAGAAGCAGAAAATTTGTCAAAGACTACCTGGAGATTCTAGTTACCTGCATGTGTTTCTTGTACTGAAATGTAGATATGCACATTTCATCATCAGTGTTGCCTAATGTATTGCAAAATAGGTGCCTTTATAATTTGTACTGTAATTTCCAGACTGTGGGAAATCTATTTTTATTCAAAGATTTAATTTACTGATTTTTATACTGCATTAAGTCCCTGAGGCAGTGTCCACACTTCAACTAGTTTAAATTATTATACAGAAAATTAAAGAAAAAAGTAGTCAGAAATGAGTCTCCTCTAGATAGGCACCGTTTTACACTTGAAAGATCAGCCTGAAGTTTACACGTGACTTCTAGAATCACAGTGAACTTTTCCACGATAGTTTAAATTAATAGAAATAACTGTAAAACCAAACTGAAATGCCCTTACTGTTCCATCTGAGGCGTAAAACCAGAACAAACTGAATTCAGGTGAAAATGCCTGGTGTTTTCCTACCATAATGAAGAACAGCGAGTTCATCGTTGCCTAAAAGACAGTGAATAACTAAGCCATGACAGAGTTGTAATACTTGCTTTGATGGCACAGTCTTTCTCCACTGATAATTGTCTACTGTTTCTTGCATAACACAGCCATCTGTATTTCACTAAATACAAGCTTGAGCAGTCTTAATACTTTCTGACAGCAGAATTATGTATTATAAGTAGCATTTGTGCTTATATGTGTGGCTGACATATCCATTAAATGAGGGACTCGTGGCAGTAAGAAAATAAACCACGTTTTATTTTCTTAGGTCCTTCATGTGAAATTTAAACATTGTTAAAAAAAAAACAACAGCCTCACCTCAGTAAGAGCCATCTTCATCATGCCAGTTTCTTGCTAATTGCTGATGCAAAATAGAAACAAGTCCAATTGTAACAGTACAACCTACCAGGCTGCCAAGCCGTATGTCATCATGCATTTATTTCATGCCGTTTGCCAGACTTTGTTTGCAGTACTGAAACCAGGTCATTATTTTCTCCAGCAAACTACCAGCTGAATCTCACTGTCACAAGAATGAATTTGTAGAAGGAACTCAAAAGGACATACTATTTTCTACCTTTTTCTCAATAGGTGCTTTAATCATTAAACAGAATGAATTTGTAGAAGGAACTCAAAAGGACGTACTATTTTCTACCTTTTTCTCAGTAGGTGCTTTAATCATTAAAGCATTTGTGCAGTTGGCCTCCAACCAAAATCTATTTACAGATGCAAAGGACTAGGTCCTCAAAGGACTTATCAGGCTAGTCTTTGTGATCTCTCTACCTGCACTTCACAGGCAGAATTTGGTAGCTGGCTCATCTTTGAATTCTCTCTGAATGCTTAAAGTTCCTTCAGAAGTAGTGACAGTTAATTGGTTTCCAAAATTGTACAACTGCTTATTAAAGACAAAAGGAAAATAAATGCTGATAAACATTTTACAGTTATGTTTAGGTTTCCAAGGGCTTAATAATCTTGTGGAAATGTCAGTCTTTTTTTTTTTTCAGTGTGTCGATATGTCTTTGCGAGGTCAGGGCTGTTATTGATATTGCCTTGCCAGTCCACCTAAACCAGTTGAAACTACCCTTTGTTGTTTCCCTCAGGAGGCAGAGGTCTAGGAGGCAAAATGTATCTCTGTTACCAGTAGGGAATTTATTTGGAAGGATGGCACATAAGTCAAACATACTATAGGTATTAAAACAGGCTGGTTTTTGCCTTTCATGTTCTTCATCTGTGGAATCTCCATACTTCCAAAAAAGATAACAGGTGCCTTACCAGGGTTGTCTTACCAAGGCTATACACTGCATAGCAAGAGAGAAGTAAACAGTTGCACCACATGCATATCCTATTTTATCTGATGGGATCAAACTATTCACGTTCCCTCTGACCATTTTACTATAAAATTTGTATTCACAAAGTATATTGAAACATATCACGTGTCCTTGTACAGCCATTACACCGTCCATTAAAGTTGACTCCACCAGGATGCAGACTTGGTTCTGAAGTGTCACTATTAAATTTTAAGGCAGAATTTTCAAACAGCTGTTGAGCAGAAAGGGGAGACAGCACAGGATCAAGAGATTCTTGGGAATATGAACTGTTTGCAGTCACATTTTAGAGGCGTGACATGTTTATTCTGGACTTGAGAGCAAAACTTCAATAGCATGCAAGTACTTTTTGGTTTAGTATGTGTGTTGTCTTTTGACCTCAGTAGCTCTGCTGCGCTGGTTGGCTTGGAGCACTAGAGGGCACTTGTGAAGTTCTTACAGAAACATTCCTAACGGGCTAAACAAGGCAGCATTTTATAACATGTCAGCTCAGAAGTTATTCATATTCTTTAGAGTACAGCAGTCTGTACGCTGTCTTCCACCCTTCCTTTTGCTACATATACATACATACTTCTCTGATTAATTTTTTACTACAAGCTAGTTTATAGGACAACTAGAGGAAGTTGTATCTGCCTTGCCTTTATGCCTTAGTGGAAACATTTGGTGCTGCCTAATACTCATATGCAACGTCTACAGGCACAGTCAATGTTTATTTAAGAGGTGCAGCTGTTTCCCTCCTTTGCAGTTCATTCTGACCGTATTTTGAATACTGGTTACTGCAAAGCAAATAGCCATTCTGTTGCTCTTTACCAGATCAACCACAAATACCCAGAGAGACGACTACTGGTAGCAGAATCCTGTGGAGCGCTAGCACCTTACCTTCCAGTAAGTATCAATACTGACTCCAAGTACTTTACTAGTGAAAGCAGGGTGAAAATCTACTGCATAATGTAAACATCCTTTATCATATTCGATATTTCCAAGCGTATATGTTATGCATAGACAGTCACACTCTCTTCTACTCTGTATCACTTGTGAGATTCAATAAATCACGTTTAGGAGGAGATAGCTTATTATAAAGGAATACAGGTCATTCTGGCTATAAAACGTCTTTAAAAACAGTATGTTCTGAAAAAAAAAAATCTTTACTTCAGGACTGCTTAAGGAAATAATCTCTGAAAAAATAATTGACAGCCAAAGTAGAGTTCTTCAGACACTGGGGAATGTTACATGAAGAGTGCTGCCAGGCAGAAGCAGCAGGAAAATTAAGTCAGTGGTGAACTAGAATTCGAAGCTTCAAAGAAAGGAAAATAACCCAGATTAAAAACCCTCTTCTCCAATTTAGCAATGCAGTGATTAAAGATTCTGTTTTAAGACTAGGTCTGTAGTAGTTTTGTGATGGTAGTTATTTTTGGTTCCATATGAATTAGAGGACCTGAATTCTGTGCTTCATAGCTTAGCCTCTCTAATGAAGCTACTGACACTTTATATTAATTCCTCTGTTGTGAAAATAATGTGCAATGTTAATAAAAGGGTGTATGGTTGAAAGAAAGGATTTTAGTTGTAAGCACTAATAAAAGTGCAAATTATTTATAAAAATTGATGTAAGCCCACATGTATTGTTTCATCAGATTTAACAAGTGTGTGGTTTTTTTGTTTACAAACAGAAGGAAATTCGTAGTTCATTAGTACTTTCCATGCTGCAGCAAATGCTAATGGAAGATAAGGCGGACCTGGTACGAGAAGCTGTGATTAAAAGCCTTGGCATCATTATGGGATACATTGATGATCCAGACAAATATCAACAGGTATCATTTGATTTGGATTGTGCAAGTATACAAAGTCTTGTATAGTTATTTCATTAACAGAGGGATGTGTAGTTTCATGTATTTTGACTAAATGTTTTCAGATGCAAAAAAAATGATACTTTATATGAATGTTGACTTTATTGTATTACCAAGACCAAAAAGAAAACATATACTTAGAAGTGCCATTAGAAGCCTTCAATAATTTGCCTTTGAGAACATGCCACCTTGTTGCCCACCAGATACTATTAGCCAATTTGGTATCATGACTTCCTAACAGAGATTTGTCTACTACAGCAAAGGCTACTGGTAGTTCAACTTAATACTACCTAATAATGCTTCAGATAAGTGAAAATGGACTTCTGATCCTGTTTCAAATTTCTGAAGGCAGAATGGAAAAATGTTGATTATGATTTTCATAACTTGACTGTAGAGAAATACTAGCAGGATCACTGAACCACCTAGTGTTTACCTTTGCAGATGTGATGGGAATATCTGTTGAAAGACCTCCACTACTTACTGTAGTGTTTTAAAAAATAGATAATAATCTCTTTCTAGTCTGCATGTTTTGTGTGGGAAACTTTAGCATAAATTTTAGGAAGTTAATTAGATTCTTTATTGTCTTTTGCCAGGGCTTTGAGCTGCTGCTTTCAGCTTTAGGAGACCCTTCAGAACGTGTGGTCAGTGCAACACATCAGGTATTTTTACCTGCTTATGCTGCCTGGACAACAGAACTGGGAAACTTACAGTTCCATCTTATACCTACACTACTTAATAAAATTGAAAAATTGCTCAGGGTATGTGTTGAAGCTATTTTTACATTGGAGAATTTTCATTGTATCTGTATTGCATATTCCATCTTTTTAAAAAAATACAAACATGTAAGTAATTGCTACTTAACATTCTACGGGAGGAAAATTTTCTGGAGATTCTTGTTGTAACTCTCTAAGTTTTACTTTTACTTTATAGCCCAGTAATCCAAGTGCAGTTCATAAAATGCTTGCTTTTGGAGCTGTGACCAGATGATATCTGTTATTCTGAGTGCATTTTCCCTATATTTAATTTTTAAGTGTCATATAGTGTAGTTTTTAATAAAGTGCAATATTTATTAAAATAAAAAAATGAAGTAGAATTGAATTGTTTAGTTAGGTTGTTTGCAATTATGAGTTGGTTTGTCTGCACACGTGATTTGTAGATACCTGGAAAGGTCTGGAAAATAGGGTATCTCATAGCAGTCTAGCACACTTAACCAAGATGCTTGTTTTCATAGTACAGGCAACTAGTTCATTCCATTTTTAGATGCACTGATCTCTGAGATGAAGGATTTACATTTCCAACATGTGGTGGAAAGTGTTCTTTGAGAACATCAGTATGTTCATTGACATATTACTAAATGTTAAAGGCTGTATTACTTGAATCTTCTGAGTGATTTAAAGGGTGACAAGAGGATTTTGATGGTGACACAAAGTTAACTTGTGGTTAGGATAAATTGCTGTATAATTACTATGTCTGTATAGAAGCTCATCACAGATGTGTCTATCTCTTGCCAGGGAACACATGTCTAAGCAATAGGTCATCCAAACCAAAAACTTTTAAGTAAATGTCCGGTTTCTTTCAGGAAGGAGAACATGGCTTGGATGAACATAAGCTCCACATGTATCTCTCTGCTCTGCAGTCATTGATTCCTTCACTGTTTGCCCTGGTGCTACAGAATGCGCCTTTCACAAGCAAGGCCAAACTTCAGGGAGAAGTACCACAAATAGAAGGTAAATGACTATCATTTATGATAGGTGGAGCTTTTATAAACATAAATATAATTCAGTGTCAAATCTCAAATGGCTATTAACTGCAAAGGAAGAATTTCAGGAAATAATCCACAGTCCACATTTACTTTGGATTTTTATAGCACCCTGTCTGTGCAGTAATGATTTAAGTTTATATCCCCACACCTTGTTTTCTAGTCCACTTGTCTTTATGTTATATTTTCATATACAGCAAGTACAGAGCAAGGACCGTGCACTTGGCCTTGTTCAACTTCATGAGGCTCATTGAGCCCATTTCTTGAGCTTCTCCAAGTCCCTCTGGATGGCAGCTTGGTGTCATCTGCAAACTTGCTGAGGGTGCACTCAATCCCACTGTGTGCGTCATTGATGCAGATATTAAACAGCCCCAGTTCCAAGACAGACCCGAGGGGCACCACTTGTCACTGATATCCATTGGGACATCGAGTCGCTGGCCAGTACTCTCTGGATGTGACCATTTAGCCAATTCCTTAGCCACTATCAATCAAATCCATATTTCTTCAGTTAAGGGAGAAAGATGTTGTGGGGGGACCATGTCACAGCAGCCTTATTGAAGTCCAACTAGAGCATCCTCAGCTGTTCCCGTGCCCACTGATGTAGTCACTCCATCGCAGAAGGCCACTGGGTTGGTCAGGCGAGATTTGCCTTTGGTGAAGCTATGGTGGCAATAATAATTTCATCATCTCCTTGTAGTGACGTTTTCTCTTCCTAAGTGAGGGTTTTGCATTCTCTTCGGAGATGGATTTTTTACTCAGTGATTTTTGAAAAGTAATTTGATAATCTTACACAGAAGTCAATGAAGAGTTCCAGACTTTAACTCTCTACTGACCTCACCTCCACGGTATTTTCATCTTTTGTTCATGATTGTTTGTTCTCCACTGTTACAGTCACTAGATTTCCCCGACCTGTATCACCTCTTCAGGATGTGGCCATCATCATTGGAAGCCGCGAGCAGTTAGCTGTGTTGTTGCAGCTGTATGACTATCAGCTAGAACATGAGGGTACCACAGGCTGGGAGACTTTGCTATGGGTGGTCAATCAACTGTGAGTTAATTTGTACCTTATCGTTCTTAATTTTAATATGTGTCAAAATTAATATTTCTTAAGCATGATTACATTTACCAATTATTAAACATAAGAATTTTAAGTATGATTGTGTTTAAGAATTATTGAACAGGAAAAGATTAACATTTTTTAGGTGTTTTAATTTTTGTACTGAGTTGACGTTGATTTTATTTGGAAAATACCAACTATGTAGCAGAATGTAGGTAACTACTTGCTCAAAAATTTCTTTCATCTTTGCACTACTCTAGTCAGTTTTCTACTGAAGCAAAGATTGTTGTATCCTGAATATCTCATGAAATGCACTCTTCTGGAGTAACATGTTTGAAAATATAGGTCAAACTTCAGGCACTTACATCCTTGCTTTCTTCAAGGGTCAGGAATTGCATGAAATGTGTAGGTAATTTTATTAGAACCAATAGCGCTGTGTGCGTGTATATATTTATTAATATAAGCAGTAAATCTGTACTAATACAACTGTAGAGAAACAAAAGATGAGAGTAGTGATTAATAGCCTTTTGTTTCCTGATTTTCAGGCTACCACAGCTTATAGAAATAGTTGGCAAGATCAATGTAGCATCAACTGCCTGTGTCCATGAGTTCTCTAGATTTTTCTGGAGACTTTGTAGGACATTTGGGAAAATTTTTACAAACACTAAGGTAGGGTATTACCTTAAATGTTCTACACACAGAGTACCTTGATAGTATATATTCTCCATATTTGTGTTGTGTCTAAATAAGCACTCTTTATGTGACCGTTCATATTTGCATGCCACACTCATGCTTTTCCATAAGTACATCTAAACCTGCTATTTTTAAATCTCTATTTGCATCCTTTTGATTTCTAAGTACTGCTACCGCTATGTGGGTACTCAATAGACATTTTTACCATCTTATGCCATACTTTCAGTTTTTGTAAAAGCTGGCTATACTTTTTAGAGGTTTTTCTCTTTCTGTACCTTCAAAATGTCCTTTTTCTGTTTTGTGTTTTTTCTTCTTGTTTTTTATTCTTAGGAGAAAATTAAGTTAATTGACACTGGTAACAGGTTTTCTTACATGGGTTTCATCATCCATTCTATAGGTAAAACCACAGTTCCAGGAAATCTTAAGACTGTCTGAGGAAAACATAGGTACGTAACTTGTTACTTAAATGAATAAAAATTTATCTTAACCACACCTGGGAAAAAAACATCTGTCTGTTCAAATAACATTGTCAGACTACAGTTCTTAAATTTGTTGTTTTTCTAAAATGTTGAAAATCCAATCTTAACCTGAATTGAACTCTCTGAAGTTGTAGAGAGTGTGTGTGTAAAGTCCAAATAAAATCTCAAATCCAAATACCACTTAAGCGTCTTTCTAACATGTGCATTCGTATATAGATGCCTATATATAAAGTCATGCACATAGATATTAAAAAGTGAATATAATATGCACATATAAGTCTGTTATATATATGTGTGTGTATATATATTACACACATGTATATACGCGCACACACACACACATATATATATATATACACACACACACCTGTGTGTGTATTATATATAAAAAACCTAAATTCTTCACTGTGTTTCACTAGATTCTACAGCAGGTAACGGAGTGCTGACAAAAGCCACAGTTCCCATCTATGCAACAGGGGTCCTTACATGCTATATTCAGGTAGACGTTTTTTTTCTGTTTCTTTGTTAAAAGTTTAATAATATGAAAAAAGCCTTCTACAAAAAAAACCCAAACAACTTACTGTTTTCTTTAAAACTGACAGTGCTTTTATTTTTTGAGGATAGATAAGTAGATAGCTATAAACACTCTTGAAAGCAAAATTTTCTTGCTGGATTGTCTACTACATTTAGGTTGAGGTTTGAACTAGATGATCTTTCAAGGTCCCTTCCAACCCCTAACATTCTGTGATCAGTGGTAAAACCTGAAGTCAGTAAATCTTAAAATGATATCTGGTGTCTTCACCTCACCGCTGCTAACTCTTAGATGTCGACAGCTGCCATCTGCACCTATCAGAAATATTAAAGTTATTCTATAAGTGGGTTCTTGGCCATTTAACTGTGACCTCTGCAAACATAATTTTTGCAAAATTTACTGAAACAGGTAAGCAGGTAAATCACAATTTTGGCCATAGGTGGACTCTTAATATTTTAACGTTACCTAGTACTAAAATAAACACTCCACAAATAATATTACCTAATCTTCCAGTAGCCAGCAGTTATGAAGTGGCATATACATAGCTTGGAAGAAAAGATAAATACTTCATCTCACAAATGTTTAGTGGATTGCGAACAATCACAAACTGTCAGGAGCAATGGAAGTGCCTAAGTACTCTTCTTAGAAGTTTCTTTAATAAAACAGTTTGGATAATTTATAGAATCATAGAATCATTTTGTTTGGAAAAGACAGTTTAAGATCATCAAGTCCAACCATTATCTAACTCTACCAGAACCATGTCTAAATGTTTATGCACAAGTATGTGCTTTGTCTATTCTTGTGTTTGCTTTGAAAGGGTCTTGTTCTTATACGACTTTTTTTAAGTTCATAAGAAGATTGTTAAAGACTAAATCTAGTCTTTGCAATTGCAGCGGTATTTCTACTATTCAACGTTGTACTCTGCTCTTTCAGGAAGAAGACCGCAAGCTGTTAGTTGAATTCTTAGAAGATGTAATGACCATGCTTTCACTCTCACATGCTCCCCTCGATAGCCTGAAAGCTTCTTTTGTGGAACTGGGGTAAAGAATACACCTTGGGGTTTGCTAGATCTAAATACGTTAGAAGTTTTTATTAAAAGCTGCTAATTTAGCTGTAATTTTAATAACTGTGATGCTTCAGGTGAATAAAGGCTATACTTGCTTTTTCCCTTGGTGCTTCACAAAATGTAAACTTCTAATCTCTGGATTAAAAATATAGTGGTTAAAAATTTCTGAAGTGTGAAAACACAAAAAAAACCAACCAAAACAATAAAAAATCAAGTCATGGAGAACAAAATGGAAATTAATTTTGCATTTTCCATTATTATTATGATGTATTCTAGATAATGTATTTGCATTCAGTTCAGTGTTGTAATTTATTGAAAATTACGTTCTTAATGCTTTTTATTAAAAAATGAGCTTCAAAGTGCAACATATTTTCTAGACAGCAACATGTTGCATCTCCTTCAGAAGGAGATCAATGTTACATGTACTTCAGAAAGGAAAAATGCTGGAGTTTTAGATTTGCTGAACAGTGGATTGCGGAGACCTACATTTTGTAGGTGAAGAACACATCCAGGGTTTGGGAGTATTTGGGTTTTGGGTTTTTTTTCATTGACCAACTGTTCTCTTTTAGTGCAAACCCAGCTTATCATGAGCTGCTGTTAACTGTCTTGTGGTATGGAGTTGTCCATACTTCTGCTCTGGTTCGATGCACAGCTGCTAGAATGTTTGAGGTAAGTGTTACCCAAAGTTTTTTTTACACCTTTTTAAAAACAGTGATTCAGATAGTGTTGCTACGTTCTTAAAAATTACAGATGACTTAGGTTGTGTACTGTGTGATGGAGCAGGAAGTCATCGTGCCGTTGTTTCTCTATCTGTTCTCTGTTCAGCAGCGCGTCTTTCATTAAGCAATTTGCCATTGGCCACTTGCAGGGTCTTTCTGTCGTAACTCTGTATGTGTTTGGATCTGCTACTGACTTCATTGCTGCATTCTGATTATTGCATGCTGAAAATCAGTTTCCAGTGCTGAGAACACGTTTCGTTGCTAAACTCGTGTTTAAACCAGAGCTAAACACCTTGTCAAATGGGTTCCTTAGGTCTGTAGGTAAGCATAAACAAGTATCTCTGAGTTTCAACGTTGGCTTTTGCTATTCCACACATCATCAATAGCCAAATTCACAACTTACTGGTTTTAAATACTTTGTTTACCCTTACATTGCACTGGCACTGTAATTCAAAGTAGTTTCCATTGGTGCCAGATTGTTGTATGTAAAAACATACATCTAACCAATTTCATATTTTTTGATAAAAAATACAATAATTTGCTGTTGCTTTGCTTGCCACATAGTGGCAGCTTCATCTTTTCCTTAAAATCTATAAATTTGTTTGGGATAAAGACTGTTACATTTAACTGACTAATTTGCTTTTATATCTATATCATGCCTTATTTTCATCAAGTGTGAATTTAAAAAGGCATATACAAAACCTCCAGGACGCACTCCAATTGCTGAACAAAAACTTTTTTTTTCTTCCCTGTGTTAGACATATTTTTAATCACACTTTCACAGGTGGTTTGTTTGGGGGGGTTTCTTTGTTTTTCTTTTGTGTTTCTTCCATATTTGACTCGTTTGGATAGCTTTGCAGTGGACTTCTAGCTGAACCTGCCACCCTGTACCCATCTGAAGAAAAAAACAAAACAAAAAACCACAAACCAAATCTCAAGTCTGTCTCAGACAAAAGAGTGTTTAATATATAACCATCACCTTTCTTTACTTTAACTCTTCCAGTCATTTGAAGATCAAGCACTAAACAACCTCTTTCAGATATATCCTGAGACAGCCAACCCTGTCCTCATTTTTTTTTCCTCCCTTTAAAAAGGAGATAGCAATTTTTGGCCACCTGCAAAATATTTTTGAGTTGATTGGTTGGGTGTTTTTTGTTTGTTTGTTTTTAAGCTTAACAAAAGTATTGCTTATATTTTATATTGCTTATACTTTACCTTTTTTTTTTTTTAAAAGCATTAGCCAAACATGTGAAAGACCCCAGTAACAACAGACTGTTGTCTTGGTTGCAGTTTCTTTTCGAATTCAACTACATGTTGATTATTTTTAAACAGGAGGGGGGGGGGTTTGACTGCTTGTTTCCTGGTATACTTCAAATTTAACTAAAGCATAGGCAATTTTGTATCACACACTCTTCTCACTTAAGGTTAGTATCATATTGCCACTTTGTTCATAGCATATAATATAACATATTTCTACAGGGCAATATGTAAATTTGGGAAGTCACCTGTGTGAAGGGAGGGCAATAGTTGGCTTCACTTTTGCGAAATTCACTCATTCGAGGAATTTCTGACATCTGGGAAGCTGCTGAATGGCAAAGCCTGGCTATCAGGTGACAAGATCAAGAGCGTGTTGCCTGTGGGACGGCTCTGTGAGAACTGTAGAGGTCCTGCTTCCACATTGATCTAGAGGAATCAAAACAGGATGAAGATTTATGTTGTCTGTCTTTCCATAACCTTATGTGCTGCTACATGGCTTTGCCCATCCAGCTGTTTCTGTTGCTTCTGTGTTCATGTTTTCAGTCAGTAGTTTCCCTTTGGAATGTGGGTGCAAACAGATTTGATTGCTGCTTGTTTGAACATGAAGGTCGTAGCTGAGTTAGATGCTTTGTTGGTCTGTTTGGGCTTCAGGCTAGGAACACTCATCTTGAGAAGGACTCTTGAATTATAAAGCATGTTTTAGTTTCTGTAAGACAGAGCGATGCTGTTTACGGTGCTTTACCGGAATTGTAAGTGTGGCAGCCCACATAGTTATGGAGCTGAGATCATAAGTTGTTTCCTAATTACTCGGATCCCAAGCATTTTTTTCAAAGCACTGTATTACCTCTAAGCTCTTCTCAAAATCAAGATTAGTTTAAAAAAAAAACACAAAACCAAGTCCCTCTTTGTTAATAGTAAACATTGTCTATTTTAATCAATGGGAAAATTGGTAAATTTGTATATATAGAGAGTAAGCATCATAGTCAAAGAGCGACCAGTGTCCTTAACAGCTCTTTGAAGAGTAGCACACAAGCTCAGCACATCAGCCCTTTAAGATATTGAAAATAATCGTGACAGATTGATGTTAAAATATAGTAGTTGAACTGACATTTGTAATACTTTCTGAATAAAAGGCATAGGAAGTTGCAGCTTTCCCTCTCCGAGGTGCTTTGCAGCAATAAGACACACGTTCTGACACAGCTTAACAGTTCTCTTCCCATTCTTCCTTCTCTGGTTATTATCTGTAAGTCCAAAATACGTTCAGTGCATGCATCCATGCACACACATACACAAATATTGCTTAATAAAAAATACTGCTTTGTACAGAAGGCTTCTGGAAAGTCGGGTTCCTTCCAATCTTACTGAATTTACTTAGCTTTATATTCAGA
>NW_009728910.1:0-15783 GCF_000703405.1 Apaloderma vittatum | reverse complement strand
GGAATGCTCAGATAACAGAATGTAAACCTTCTCTAGTTAGAGGATGTAAGTATTGCCTGCTTTTAGTACTGCATGACATACCGAGAGCTACTGCTTTCTCCATGCCCTGTGGATCTTATATGTTCTCTTGTAACACTACTAGAGGAAAAGCACAGAATTTAATTTGTGTTCATGATGTACTTTGAGTAATTAGAATACAGCTGAATATTAAAAAAGACGTTTCAGATTTCTCATGGAAACCACTGTTAAGCTTTTTATGCTTATCTCCTAGAACTGGGAAATATATGCAGTCTTCCTTTCATGAGATACAAAATGGAAATATCAAGGCTTTCTCTTTTTTTATTAGTGCAAACAATAAAAACCACTTTTGCTGAATATATCAAGAGTTTGGAACTTTTTGAAAATGAGTAGTTTTCTGACATAGTAGTTTTCTTACATAGTAAATATGTAAACGGTATTAATAGCTACAGAAGTAATGTAAAAAAAACTCACAAAACCAAAAAACTCAACACTACTTATGAACATCTAAATATAAACAATTTCCACCTATTTATGGGTGACAAATTTCACTGCGATCTCAAATTTTAACATTTCCGATGTACTCCAACAAATGCGTCTCTCTCTTGGTTTGCAAAAAGACTTGGTGAAATAAATTCTGTGGATGATCGAAGGTTTCTCCATATTTTTACCTGCACAGACCAGCAAGTGGAGTGTGGGAAGTTTTGCATAAGACATGCTACTTGGGTGGCAGTTAAAACTGAAATAGTCCTGAATGACTTGGAGGAAAACTTAGTGGCGACTGGGAAGGTGCTGTTTGTCACATTGTAAAAGATCTGAAAGGTATCGCTCAGTGCAGGAAAACCACAGGCATCTGGCCTAGCTAAAATATCGATTTTGCACGTGACAGCCACCTACTACAATAAATACCCTTCCATTGAGTTAGGAACAGCATTTCGATTAAACTCTCAAACGCAAATTCCCATCGCTTTAATATTTAACTATACAGCATCATATGTGTAACGATAATACACGATTATATTAGTATTTGAACTGTAATACGTAATTACTTGCTAAACTTTTGAGAGTTCGAGTTTTCAAAGAGCTGGAAATCGAGAAAACGTCGAATTTGCCAGGTTTGTGCTGACCACTACAGCTGTGCCAGACCACTTCAGCTTTCTTTATGCCTTTGCGTATATGAAGCACTAGTGTAGCAGTATTTGCTTAGCTTCTAATTTTGGTTTGCTTTTTTGTGTTTTTTTTTCTTTCTCTCTCTTGGTTGTGCCGTTCTTCCTCCCATGATACTGTGCTCGCTCTTTCCGTGCATCACCTGTGATACCCCCCTGCTCCGACCACTCAGCTGTTGGTGAAGGGGGTACATGAAACTCTGGTAGCTCAGAGAGTTGTTCCTGCTCTCATTACTCTCTCCAGTGACCCTGAAATGTAAGTTTCCTGACTGTCTTATATACCCAGCATCCCTCTTAATACTTAGGAAGAAATAACCATCAGTTATGTTTCTTACTCTAGCTGAACAAACATTGAACTACTTTTAAACAAGTGTAACGTTTTAATCATTTATTTTTAAACAAAAAGGTTTACAGGGATCACTAAACTAGTTCAAATTGCTGAATAAGCTTTAAATAGAAAACTTAATGTAAATTAATTTTTATGTGTTTTCATATTTAATCATATTCTCAGTTTTGAAACTTGCCTCATTTCTAGCAGAAAGCTGGAAATTAAGAAGTTCTGTAATGCCATCAGCTTTGCTACTGCAAAATTAAATATCATTGCAACACTGAAATGCAAAATGGTTTTGGCTGTATCTGATTTCTGATAGACAGCTGTAGTACTTCGTTTGCTCAATATTCTGATGCGGTATTTCTTTCAAGCTAAGGAGGGATGCTTTGCTAATCTCACTAACAGGTTGTTACTACTAAGTGCTAGAGCATGAATAGAGTCTTAATTGTTTTCATGTCTTGTGTGGGTGACTAAAACCAGCAAGACCCCAAGAGTCTGCCTGCCCATCCTCAGTCACAGCTAACCCAGTTCTTCAAGTTTACCAAACCGTTTTTTATTGCATGTTGACTGGTTTACAGCTGACTCTTCGAGGCATGAGTGAAGCCTTAGTTGACAAGCGGGTTGCTCCGGCCCTTGTTACCTTGTCCAGTGATCCTGAATTGTGAGTTTCAGACTGAGACCTTGAGTTAATCCTGTCTGTCTTTTTCCTGGTCTGCCTTTTTTTTTGGTTTTGTTTGTTTGTTTTGTCATTGCTAGAAACTAATGTAACTTAAAGTACTAATTTTTTTACTTTGCTTTATTTTAATTAATTTTACTCTAAATGTTTAATGCATCTTAAAGACTCTGTTTTTCTGTTGTAGTTCAGTGAGGATTGCAACAATTCCTGCTTTTGGGACCATCATGGAAACTGTTACTCAAAGAGAAGTAAGACACCTGTTGTCAGGCTATTGCTTTTGTAGCATAATTGGTGATTTTTGATAATCCCAGACATCCAGTAATTTATTAATGAACTTAGAGAGGAAGAAAAAAAAACTTTATAAATTATTTCTTCGTTTTTTTATATCCTCTTCCAAAATGCTTTCCAGTTTTCCTTTTTTTGTGTGTTTTTTATTTTCTTTTTCTTCTTTGGAAACAAACCAACCCTCTTTAACTAATAAAAACATTTCCTTCTAAATATCAAACCAAACATAAACAAAAAAAGCAGATAATGTGAGGGGGAGGTCTGTGCTAGAAGATGGGAAATCCCATGCTCCAAATGTTTTTTTTTTTTTTTGAAACATTCTCCAATACTGTTGAGAAATCGAAGTCCACTATTTCCAAATAAACTAGCTTTACTTTAAAACACTAACGAAGAAGTCACAGCAGGATTCAGTTACTTCCACATAAGTGTATTGTATCGTTTGAGATGCCTTAGGATGTCCTGCTTGACTTTCGGTGACTTTAGAGGGGCACGAGTCTCTCATAGTTCCTGTCAGTAGTACTAAACCAGAGATGGTAGTTTAGCCCAGGATGGCATTAAAAGGCATCATGGTGATATAATTGAAGTATTTTTTGAGGATAATGGATATATGCAATTCCTCCTTGTTTTTGAAATGATGTAACTTTGCTAATAGATCAGAATTTTGAAAAAGACACTCAGGATTCTGCTGCAAGCAGGAGAAATACTGTAGTTTGCTGATATAATAACTTTACAGTCTCATTGCATTTTGAAGTCCTCAATACTTTTTGCAGAGCTTGCATTGTTCCTGTAATTTCAACATATTCTAAAAGAATGTGTTTGAGGAAATGTGAGTAAGAAGTCAGTGATGACTCACAAGTACTTGGAAGAAGGATGAGTTACAATTTTGTAGTTTGGAATGCATGCCTATAATCAGTTTGGGAAGAATACTGTTTTGTTACCACACAAAAATTACTGTATCCTTTGCACTAATTATAATAAACCTTAGAGTACAGAGGTGATATTGCTTTCCAAAATATATTAAAAAATGTTATATTTGCCACTTTGAATGCAGATTACATACTTAGATTGAGTTACAATTTTGTAGTTTGGAATGCATGCCTATAATCAGTTTGGGAAGAATACTGTTTTGTTACCACACAAAAATTACTGTATCCTTTGCACTAATTATAATAAACCTTAGAGTACAGAGGTGATATATTTGCCACTTTGAATGCAGATTACGTACTTAGATCATCTGAGATATATTTGTGTTTTCAGGTTTTCTAGCCTTTATTTGAAAAAGTCTTTTTTAATTGATTTTTAGGGTGCCTACTTTTTCATCTCCGTCTTCTGCATATATTAGCTGAGGTATATGTAAAAAAACCTCAGACATTAGTTCAGTTCTAATTAAACAGAAAAGCTCCAAAGACGTTTATAGTAAAAGGGAAATTTTAATAGCAAGTAAAAAATGTATCAGAACACTGTTAACAGTCTTTAAAATGTACAGCTGCATTGAAGAGTTTGGAAAGTACTATCAGAAAAAAATTGTAAATTGACAAAAGGTCCAGGGTTTATCATCTGAAGTATGGAAGATTATAGACATGCTCTGAACTGACCATAACAGTTTCTATCATCTTCATTCTTTTCTGTACTTCTTATCTCTCTGGGAATATTTAAGCTTCTTTTTTAGAGTGAAAATGCAGCTGGCATCCTTCCTGGAGGACCCTCAATATCAAGACCAACATTCTCTACATACAGAAATCATAAAAACATTTGGAAGAGTTGGACCTAATGCTGAGCCCAGATTTAGAGATGAATGTAAGTTGCATCAGTGGGAAGGTGCACTTTTCTTCTTTCTGTACCAAAGCTAATAGTATGCTGCTTATATTGATATTTCTTTTTTATTTTGTCTTTACAAAAAAAATTGATGAAAACTCGAAACTATTTCCAGAATTTGGTATGTCCCAGTATTTAAGACTTTGCTAACACAATTTTCACTTTACCTAAGGTCAGTGTGTATATAGAACACTAGCACATGGTGATGAGGTATTTCAGAGCTGGGCAGACCGATTGTTTTGCTGCAGAGCAAATTTTAAGTTTTCTTTTTTTTTTCTTTTTTTTTTTGAAGTTTTCTTTTTTTTTTTTTTTTTTTCTTTTTTTTTTTGTTACAAATTTCATGTATTTTTTTTGTTACAAATTTCATGTATTTTTTTTGTTATAAATTTCATGTATTCTAGGCATCCCAGATGAACCAAACAGCTTTTTTTCCATGGCTCTGAAATGTAAAGCACATAAAAGAACAAAGTCAGTTGTTATTCTATCCTAAAGATACTGGTGAACAAAGCATGAGGAGCTATGATGCCTCCAACATGCAGACATCTCGTGTAGCAGGCTCAACCCGTGAGCGAGGCTTCCTCTATAGCCAGGGAAGGTTGCTGCTCATGACATGCGTATCTCTGTCACTAGCTTATCAGCTGTATTTATGAATAGAAGCATATTTTAGGCAGCTTTAGCAGCAGAGAGCATTACTGTTGCAAAATGCCATCACTGTTTCAAAGGTACTCCGAGGTACTTTATTTCAGGTGGTGTTACCACAGGTGTATTTCAAATTGGAACTGATTTTTAAGGGTAGTCCCATCTAAAGCCATTATTTGCAGTTCTTATTCCACGCTGACGTGTGATGCTTCAAATGCCTGAAGTTGCTGCTTAGCAACTGTTTAATGCTGAGGAAGTTGACAGAAAGCAATTTCAAATACTTATTCCAGTATTTACTTCTACAGTTGTTATCCCACACTTGCACAAGTTAGCCCTGGTCAACAACCAGCAGTCTGTGGATTCGAAGAGACTGGATATCGCTACCCACCTGTTTGAAGCCTACAGCGCTCTTTCCTGTTGTTGTATCCTTTTTTTTTAGAAGTTTAGCTGTAAATTCTTTGGTGGGGGGAGAAAATGTCATACTTGAGATATAACTAAGTTTGTCTTTGAATATGTGATTGTCGCGGGTTAGTGCTGGGCCAGCCACTAAATGCAGAGAGATGCTCTCTAACCCCCTCTCCCTCTCCAAATTGGAAGGAAAAGGGAATGAGGCAGAGAGGCTTACAAATTGGAAAAAAAACCTCAGCTTTAATGAATAAGGAAATAATAAAAATAGTGAACTATATACATATATGCAAATCCAACATCAAACCCTACTCCCCCTCCCCAATAGCAATAACCACTGATGCTGCAGAGCAGCCATAGCCAAAACATGGGTGTGTTTTCAACACCTTTTCAGCTACCACTCCAAAGAACTATGAGGGCTCCTGTGGTGAAAATTAATTCCATCTCAGCCTGACCCAATGCAGTGAAACTGATAGATACTTTTTTTTCTAAAACCAAAAAAAGCTACAAAGACAAAGGCCTTGATTTTAAGAAGTAATTTAAGGAAAAAACCCTAAAAATAAAGGTATGAGTGTACAAAATATCAAGTTAAATATTAAGATGGTTTTTTATTAGTTATGAAGTGCCAAATATTGTTCTGTTTTCTTGGGTTTTGCTGCTGTAGCTTGTCCTTGTGTTCAGTAGAATAACGTTAAGACAGAAAAAAATGTGCATGATTGCAGAAGACAATGCTAATAATACCTTAACAACCTGGTTTTTAGTTATTTCAGAGGATTTAATGGTCAATCACTTTTTACCAGGACTTAAGTGTTTACGAATTGACATGGAACATCTCTCACCAGAGCATGAGGTAAGCAGCTAAGTTTACTGAGTATAAGATGCAGGTGGGAGGAAAAGTTGAAATGTAATGGTGCTTAAAAATAAAAGTTAAGGAGAGCTACTCATAAGTGATATCAAAACATAGCATAGAGAGTTTTGTTGGTAAGGAGCAGGTCACATGATTTAAAAAACAGTAAAATTATTTTAAATGTATTTCTAAGCTGAGGACATCTGCAGATCAAAAGTCAACTATCAGAAATGCACCTAGAAACACAGATTTTTGTTGACTGAATAAAAAGGAAATGTTTCTACCATCTGGGGTTTTTTTATCAAAACAGTGATACACTGAAATCAATGGCCACAATATCATAGAATCATGGAAGGATTTGGATTGGGGAGGACCTTCAAGATCATCTAGTGCCAACGCTGCTGCCACGGGCAGGGACATCTCCCACTAGCCCAAGTTGCTCAAAGCCCGGTCCAACCTGGCCTTGAAGGTAGATGGAAACTGCTGGAGTGCAGGGGAGAAGTGATAAGCAAGGGCAAGCAAAGTGTGGTCCTGAAATACATGGGATGCACTTCATACCTGGAGTACTGTGTCCAGTTCTGCCCTCCCCAGTACAGGAGCATGGACCTACTGGAGAGTCCAGTGAAGGGCCATGAAGATGATGGACTGGAGCATCTCTCATGGGAGAGGCTGAGAGCTGGGACTGTTCAGCCTGGACAAGAGAAGGCTCAGGGAGGTTCTTACTAGTGTATATGAATATGTGGAGGTAGGATGCAGAGAGGACAGAGCCAGGCTCTTCTCAGTGATGCCCAGTCACACGAGCAGAGTCAGTGGGCACAAACTGAAACACAGGAGGTTCCCTCTGAACATCAGGAAACACCTTTTTACTGTAAAGGTGTCAATGGTGCAGGTTGCCCAGAGACCTGGTGGAGTCTCCATCCTTGAAGATACTCAAAAGCCGTATGGACACAGTCCTGGGCAGCTGGCTCCAGGTGACCTCTGCTGACCTCATCCATTCTGTGACTCTGTGAATTGTAAAAAGCATTTTATAATAAGCCGACAGGACAACACAGGAGCTAAAAAGATGATCTCTGATAGAAGGAGCTTACAGAAAAGAGCAAAAGAGAAGAGTTAGCAGGAGAAGCTGACTTGAGAAACTTGAAAATCTTTGCCAGATTTCTGTGCAGTTTTTTGTAAATGCTTCAAGAAGATGAACACTAAGAGAGATTGAAACACATACGCTAAAAGTCGGTAGCTGAAAACAAGAGATGTAGTTCAGTTGCATGTTGGGGAAAATCCTGACAGTATGAACATTTCAAGTGATAGAGGAGGAAAAGATTTAATCCAAGTGTACAAAGGGACATGTTTCTGGGTTTTGAAGGTTAGAACTGCACTTTCATGGATTACTTTGTACTTGAGAAAAGTAATTATTTTTCCTTATGATTGCAAAAGTGACTATATTCTGTAGGAGTTCTAAGTTCCTACACTTGATAACTAAGTCCCTTCTAGATACATTTTCAGTATAATAGCCTATAGTTTAATTCTTTTATTTTCTGTGTATTATTATATTATTTTACATAATTTATAGTATGTGGAACTGGAGGTGAATTGATTTGAGGAACTTTCAGACCTAAAAGGAAAGAATCTGACGTGAGAGGGCTGAGTCAGAAGGAACAGCAGTGACCTGAGCATCAGTCAAAAGCAACAGAATTGCACTTCCTTACCACGGGCAGCACTGGAGGGCATCTGCCAATGATGTATTGTGTTTTGGGAAGTCTAAGAATATATCTGAAAGCTGAAGTAGACAAAAGTTGGATTTGATTTTCTTTGTTCTATCACTAATGGGATAATATACAAATACTAATGCTTCATTTTTGTATAGTGGTTAGTACAACTTCTGAGGTTTAAAGGCATAGTCAGTTCAAAAGATTCCCTGAATTAGAACAAAAGAGATTGGGTTTGAGTCTCGTAGCCAGAGAAGGAACTGAGCCCCTTGATAGGATTAAAAATAGCTAGCTAAAGACAGCTCTCAGTCTGCCTTTACCGCATTCTGCATCACTGTGATTAATTGGCTTTAGGCATGATGCCAAGTGCTTTATCGGTTTTTAGCCAGAGAGAAACATAATTTCAAAAATACGTACTCCTGCTCCAGTGGGTTGGAAAACTCACTACAGCATTTACTGTAGAAATGGAAATCTGGTACAACAGGGTGTTTGTAGGCACCGTGATAGAGACCTCTCAAGCTCAGTTAGTTCTAGGGTCTGTCTTTCAAGCCTTCTGTCTTAAAGTTATGTTTTCTGAAGTAAATGGGATTTACTGTTTCAAATAGTTAAGACATTTTTGCATAAACAATTAACATTTCTCGTATTATTTTGGTCACTGTGGCATTACATTTTAAATGGCACATCGGTTACAAAAACACATTTTTCTCATTCACAGAGACTTAGTTTTTGTGGCTCTAACACCAGTACAGAGCTTCTGCTCATCTTAAAAATGTAACATTTGTGGAATTGGCTTGCGATCCTGTCAGGCAGCATTTACCACTTATCCCTCATCTATGATTTCCTTTCATTCATATAAACAAAAGTGCAAGTTGGGCATTTAAGCGAGACCCTTTCATCTTTAAAATAAACACTTCAGCTTCTGCAGACATTGCAGACACTTTGCCGGCATCTCTAATTCCATGTCAGGCCCCCTTCTCCACTTGCCTTCTGTTTCTTTTCAAAATAATTGGAGTTTGAGTTGCATGATAGTGACATGTTAGTACTTGATAAAAATATTTAGTCCATCTGCAGTATTGTTTATAATACTTAAGCACATGTTATGTCTCTTAAATGTCTCTAAATATAGAGTTACATCTCTAAAATATCTCTCTTAAAAGAAGTCTGAATGATTTCACAGTCCTAGGACCAAAGACAACGCAAGGAAATAAGTATGAGAAGGACGTGCAATATTGTAATGTAAAATTGCCGTATGATACTATGTTTGTACCTTTCCTCTGTTTCACCCTGAACTTTAAGACAAATTAATTTGTGGAAAAGGGAAGAATTGCTTCACTTCTTCCAAGAATTATGCATCCAGATACATATTCTGTTTCCCAGAAGGAACTGTGTGGTGGATTGGGACTCCATCCCAGTATTCAAATGATTCTGGGTCCATGATGAAGTACTCTCTCCCTTGTTCGAGACTTCATATTGTTGATATTTGGAACATCTAGATTCAGACAGATTTTTTGGAATGCTCCAAAGCACAAATAGAAATGCTAAAGAGTAAAAATTATGGCCACTGTGCTTAGAAATTTCTGTTGATACTGAAAGGAAAACTTTCTTTTTCGCTGGAATTTTGAATGCGTTTCTCTTGTACCTCTGTACTCCTGAGTTTTAAGTATTTGCATGATATTTTCTGTAGATGAAGTACAGCAAATTTAGCAGTAAGAGTTGTCCTGTTAGACTCTACACAAGTTTGAATGCTGCTTTCTGAAACATCCAAGGGTGTATAATACCTGCTACCCAAAATATTTCAAGTGTTCAGGTAGTACTTCTGGAGAAATAGAGTGAGAGTGGCCCAGGTCTGCAGACCAGGCCACATCTTCTCAGTGTAATAAGTGGTTTCAAAGCATATTTTGTGCTGCAGTGGTCTAATAGGGATTTGACAGAAACCAGCTTTTTAATGTACATAAGTACACTGAGAAATAGTTATCGCTTCGTAGTGACCATTAGTAACTGATCTGTATTTTAAGGATTGAAATTGTTTTTTCCCTTTATTGTGTATAATCAGTAAGTCACTACTAACTTTAGTTACTTGTAGCTTTGAGATTTCAAATTTAATATCTTAAGAGAATGTACTTAGCTTTCTCCTGAGCTATGAACAGAGAATGTTTCCATTTGTGCAGTGAGTGTGTATGTGTGCATATATATAGTGTAGGTATATCTGTTTAGTTTCGCTCTCTGCATTGTGACTGTTGTGCCTAAATGTTTTAAATGTTTTTGCCTGAATAGGTTAAAACAGGACTGTTGTGGGCAGGAAGTTATATACCTGTGCAATGAATTGTACGGTTTCTTTGAAAGTCTGCTTTTGGGAATCATTCCTTTGTTTTTGGTATGCTGGAGAAATGTAAAATGTAAGGGGGGGGATGGTTTTAGGCTTAAATATGCTGCAGAAACCTTTAACACTGCAATTGCTTAAGTAAAGAAAAAAAGCCTTGATTCTTAGAAACCCTGACAGACAGCAGTGAAATAATGCCAAGTGTGCTTTAGCCCTCACTTTCCATTAAGATGTTATCTTAGGATGCCATCACACTTTTTTTCTTTTCTTGCTTTTTCTTTCATGCATAACACTGGTAAAGATATATATTTTAGAAGGTACTTGAAAACTCTCTAAAGGGAATAGAAAGAAGATGGATGTACGTCAAAGTTAATTGCTAATAAATGTGGTATTTGAAAAAAGGAACATGAGGTGTGTCACAGAAATGAGTTTATTTTAGCTCGATTTTAAAAAGCTGGGGGAAACAGGAGGGAGTTTTGAACTCCTGTAACTATTTCAAAAACATTTTCTTCCTTGAAGTTATTTTGAATAGTTTTGTTACTTGTGCCCACAAGGCATTACCAGATAGCTGGAGTTTAAGTGTGCTCAGATACACTTTTTAAACAGTTCTGCTACTGTTGGAATTGGTTGTGAAGTAGATTTTGTATGAAGTGTTAATGCAGAATTAAAAATGTCATGTATATCTCTTCCTTATGTGCCTTAGGTTATTTTAAGCTCCATGATAAAAGAGTGTGAACAGAAAGTGGAAAACAAGACCGTCCAAGAACCGCAGGGGTAAGATTCCCACTCTGCTTTTTTCTGTGCCTGCAATGTTCTACCGAGTGTATTCCATAATAAGTGTCCAAGGCTTGCGACCAGAAATCCCATACTGACATATTCTGTGTTTGAAAGCTAATTTTAGGAACTTTAATTCAGTATGTGCATGCTTCTGTCTCCAGTGTAAAACACAGAACAGCAATGACATTCTTGTTTTCCCACGTTACATTGTTCTGAGGTTTTCATTGATTTAAAGCAGTCATGGATTTTCTGTCCTGAACGTGAGAAAGCAGGGAGTGCTTGGCCTTAGTGCTTAGGGCAGCACCTGTGTCACATACCCTGCAGCCCTCTGTCATGGGAGTGGCCTGCAGGCCGAAAAAGTCCTTCTGGTTGTGGTAGTGACCCTCTCCAGGCTGCTGTCTTCACTTGCATGTGACCCCTGCACACAAGAACAGTTTCTCCCGTGTACAAACTGACCTACCTCTATCAACACACTGTTTAGTCATTATGTTGGCTTTGGGAAAAAGCCACCTGTGTTGCACTTCAGCAAAATACCCATTCTACAAACGCACAGTAAACCCAGCTCTCTGGTGAGGCATCAGACACAGGGTACATATACATCGCTTTGCCTGATGTGAGACAGAGGTGGTATCCCGTGTGTTCGTCTCTCTCCTGATAACAAAAGAATCTAGCAGACCCGCAGATTGGGAAAGCTGACCATCATTGTGATGAGCCATATGTGTTCTTTTGCCTACTCGTTGCCTGGAATGGCATACCAGCAGCTAACTTGGCGTGGATTATTGTGTAACTTAAGAAATATCCTTAGCGGTGTTGCCAGGAGGAGTTTGAGAAGAAAAGATAATCTGTCCTCAGTCCTTATACCTTCCCATGGGAATCGAGACAGTTACCAAAACTTGTTTATGTCATGTGTCCTTATCTGTTACAAATTGATAGAATTTACTTCTTAAACAAGCTCAGGCAAAATCCTGGAAGAAGCTGTTACTTTGAGAATGACTGAAATAGGAAAGGTGTACAGGAATTGAACAGAAGAGACATGGTGTGGAAAAAGAGTCTCTCATGAACCAAATAAAATATCTCAGACTTTACAAGTGGTGATTAGCCTGTTTACTGGAGTAGTAATGAATAGTGCATAGTAAGAACTGAATCCATTTGAAATGTGAGCATCAGGTCAACTCTTAAAGGTGTATTGGAAATGAACTTTAGATTTTGGCAGTGAAACAGTTTTAAGACTAAAAATGTCCAGGTTCTAAAGCAGATCACAATCTGTTCTAATAAGGTGGTTGATTCTGTCTAGTCATACGGAAGTGAGAAGAAATACAAAACCTTTAAGATCTGAAGAATGCACTGTCCATTGCCTGTTTTCCCCTCTCCTGTTCATGGGGCAGTATTGTGATATAGGGACTGTACTGACTAAGTGTATTCCAGCTGAGTGACTATTTTCATTATGAACTAGGTATTTGACATATTAGTTATTCACAGAATAAGAACAGGTTTATCTGACTTCGTTACTCCACAGGCATATTCCTTGCTTGCAACATGAACCAAAAAAACGCGTTAATTTGCACTGGTGTTTTCTCACAGGGCTTTGCTATGTTACTTCCTCAAGCATTGTATTTCTGCTCTTATCCTTTCTGCCTTCACTTAAATGGAGCTTTCTGAGATGCAAACCTGTGTGTGTCCCCAACAGACAGCCTCTGAATACCCATTCCCTTCCTGTCCCCTTCAGATTCTTCAGCAGCTGTGTATTTGCTTTTTATTTTTAAAGAATGATGAATTATGCCTTCTGCTGTGTTAAAGTTGGGCACTTAAGTCAGTTATTTCCCCGGAAGACAACCTACAATAAAGATTCTTGGGAAGATAAAAACTTGATAGTTGCCCCATGAGACCCATCCTGATTTTTGCAAGTAAATATTAGTTATATCAAGGTTTTCCCTGTGCTATGCACTTTGCATAGTAGGTACCCAACAGGTCATTGCAATAAGGCAGAATTATCAGCTGGGCTCTCTGCAGATCTGATGCTAAGCAATTGCTGTAGATTCTCACCAACTAACCTATGCAAGGACCTCCTGCCACATAAGCAATGACTTGGTATTTTGACTGACAAGTTCATTCATTAGAATCAATTGTGTGCATAGGCATCTATTACTTTGCAAATATTTCTCCTGCCTGGGTTTTACAGACTCTTTGTTTAATCTACAGACTAACTGATGTTCTTTTTTTATTTTAATTCTTTGTACAATAAAAAGCCAACACCTCAGACTTTGACTTGTAAAGAAAAAAAGTAAAACCAATGTATGTATCTAAATACATAGGATGAGACTTCTATGTCTGATAATTTTTTTGAAGTAGATTTATCATTTCTTGGTCTTTTTTTAGGAGAGATTGATAGAAAATATGAAATTGATTGCTTCTCAGTCAAGCATTCTGAAAGAGACTTTTTTTTCCTCTCCCAGAATGTATCAAATCTACAGAGAGACCAGTCTGATATCATGTAAAGAACACCATTAACCTTAACATGAAGAGATTTTATTATCTTATGTGTATTAACTGAACTATGAAACCTAAGGTTATAAAACAAAATTCCTTGGCTGACCTTTTCCTAGTTCTCAAGTGGTGCTCTTGAGCTGGACTGGATTTTTATTTCTTCTTTTTTTTTTTTTTTTGGTGTACTTTTGCCTCTCACAGATGCTTTAACCTATTTAGTTCATCAACACTGTTCTCTGTGTGGCTAGAGTTTGAGTGATCTGCTTTTATTTCATGTAGGGTTTAGACTTACTTTGCTTTAGCTTGTATCAGTGCAGACATGTTAACCTAAATGTAAGAGGTCTGTATTATATAAAAATCCCTTTTATGAAAATGTTTTGAAATCACAGTTATTCCTATTAAACCATGACAGAAACAGATAAATGTGAACATGACACAACATCAAGTGTATTTTCTTTTGGAATGCAACTGCAAGGTGTGGAAAGTCTGAGTCTTCACAATGTGTTGCTCCATTCTTTAATTAACCTTCCCCTTTCTTACTCAGAATTGGGCTATGGTTACAGTCTTCTACTGTAAAAAAATTAACCTAAGATATTTTACTACTGGAGAAATGACCTTTTCAAGAAAGATTAATATCTCCTTTTTTCTTACTAAGGGCTTGCCAATCTTAGTTCCCAATTTCAGTCTTAAAATATATATTTGACAAAGGATTTAAATGCAACTAGGAGATCAGTTACTGATTTTTGTTAATGTGAGAACGCAAGCACAAAAATGAAACTGGATACAAAAACAATCTGAAGATGTTGGCTATTTTATCTTTGTCCCTTACTGTTAGAAAAGGTTGAGTTTAAATAATATGGAGTGGCAGAAATAGGATTTTTTTTAAAAAAAAAAAATATTAAACTTTGTCTTTTTAAATATTAGATAGCCACTCTTGTTAAGCATTTTCTTTAGCAATTAACAAGATATTTCAATCATGGTTAACAACTTACGTTACAAACAGATTTTTTGTAAGATGTCCATCATGAATGTTTGTTTTGGCCTAAAGCTTCCCCAAAAAGCAGGCAGAACTCTTTGTAGCGTGTAATTCATATGGACACTGCTCACACATTTGATGTTTACACATTACTTTTATTTGGGAGTGGGTTTTTGTTTTGTTTTTTAAATGAGTAATACAAAGATTTTTCTACTGGACTAGTTTCAAACAAGAAGTATTATTGCCTTGTAGGGTTCTCTGATTGCTTTTTAGATATTGGAGACTCAAATTCTTTGGTTTCTTATTGCTTATTTTTAAATGTTCGATTTGTATAGTAATAGAAGTACTTTTGAGGCATATTTAAACTTTTAAATATGTCAAGTGTTGTGGATATCTTTATATTTATGGTAGCTTAATATCAGAAAACACTCCAGATCTTAATTTTTAATATCAGGTGGCTGATATCCCCCAGTTTTGAAAATCAGTAGAACATTTCCTGGTTTGCCTCAAGCTTACTCAGAATCATTAGAATAATGACAGAACAATTTGCTTAAAACTACAGGTTTGTCACTAGTTGCTAGGCTTTCTTTTCTGAAGTGACCGATTTTATTTAGTTCCTGTTGCTAGTACTTAGAATGTACTCCATTTCCCAGATCAGTCTTCCTAGTTACGTACAGCTCCAGGATACATCATAAGCTGGAATAGCTTCGTGCCTTCAGCCAGCTGTTAGCAAGTATAAACTGTTTACATAATTTCCATGCCCTTCCTTTATCGTGAAATGAAGGAAAATTGCACAAGAAATCCATCTTAGAGCAATAGTAACTTACTTGCTAACTTTTGTCAACTGCAAATATGTGATTCCGTAGATGACTGTAGATGTTTAATCAAGCCAAAAATGTCAATTGCACAAGAAATCCATCTTAGAGCAATAGTAACTTACTTGCTACTTTTGTCGACTGCAAATACGTGATTCCGTAGGTGACTGTAGATGTTTAATCAAGCCAAAAATGTCAGGTTATGTGATTGTGCCTAAAAAATATTTCACTTAAAACATTTATAAATTATTTCAAAATATCTGTGTCTTCATCACTGCCTGCTAAATAGAATAAAAATGTTTTTATTTTCAAAATAAAATGTCACTTTTAATCAAATGTTGTCTAAAAAGAGATAGAACCTGAGAACAATTGCCAAACTTTTAAACCTTACTAAAAATTCAGACATCGTACTTTCAATAAAATGGTGCTTAAACACTAAATATTAGACAGTGAGGAACTTTACAGCGCTTTCAGGAAATACCAACTAATCATAAGCTTTAAAATCATAGAATCATAGAATGGCCTA
>NW_009728909.1:0-85534 GCF_000703405.1 Apaloderma vittatum | reverse complement strand
ACAATACCATATTTTTCTGGTCATACTATTTGATTCTGTTAAAAACGTTTATCTTAAGAAAGCTCCATATCTGGATTAGGACACGAAGAACTTCATAAAATGAAATTATCACTTTGCTTTTTTTATTTCCTCCTGAGGCATTCCTCTGTAGTGGAACTATTGAGATAGTATTTTGTACAATGGTTACTAGCAGCTTTCAAGACAAGTTTTGAGGACAGACCACTGAAGATATTTTCTTCTGATTTTAACCAAATTTACTGAATTGCTGAATAAGTCTTTTATTTCACGTATGTCTGTACATGCTATTATGGAGATTGTATTTGTTTGTTTGTTTCCTTACTGTAGAGCTATTTCTGCAGAATCTTGGATTTTTTCTGTATTTTTGTCTAGTGAGTTGACATTGTCTGGCCACCAGGTGCCCATCAAGCTGACTTTCCACACACCTCCTTAACAGGATAAGAGGAGAAAATAGGACGAAAAGCTTGTCATGGGTTGAGATAAGAGTAGCAAATACCACTACAGGCAAAAAAGACTGAGCTCAGGGAAATTAATTGAATTTATTACCAATCAAAATCAGAGTAGGATGATGAGAAATAAGAATTAATCGAATACCACTTTCCCCTCACATCTCCCTTCTTTTCAGGTTTAACTTCATTCTCAACTTCTCTGCCACCTCTCCACAAGTAGCCAAAGGGAATGGCGAACAGGGGTTGCAGTCAGCCTATAAAAATTCATCTTTGTCACCTCTTCCTCCTCACACACTTTCCCTGTTCCAAAGTGGTGTCCCACCCATGGGAGATAGTCCACCACCAAAGTGGGTCCTTCCCACAAGCTGTAGCTCTTTACGAACTGCTCCAATGTGGGTTGTTTCCATGGGGTGCAATCCTTCAGGAACAGACTGCTCCAGTGTGGGACCCATCACAAGTCCTGACAGCAAATCTGCTCAGTCACGGACTTTTCTCTCCACAGGTCCACTGGTCATGCTAGGAGTCTGCTCCGGTGTGGGCTTCCCATGACCTCACAGCCTCCTTTGGGCATCCACTTGCTCTGGCATGGGGTCCTCCATGGGCTGCGGGTGAATATCAATTTCACTGTTAAATTCCATGGGCTACAGGGGGACAACCTGCCTCACTGTGGTCTTCACCACATGTTTCAGGGGAATCTCTGCTCCAGTGCCTGGAGCAGCTCCTCCCCCTCCTTTTCAACTGAGTCATTTCTCTCATATATTTTCACTCCTTTCTCCTTGCTGCTGCTGCTGCACATTTTTAATTCTTCTTAAATATGTTGTTACAGAGATGCTATCACCCTTACTGATTGACTCAGCTTTGATCATTGACAGGTCCACCTTAGAGCTAGCTGGAACTGGCTATGGATGATATAGAAGCAGTTCTCTGGAAGCTTGAAAGCTTTGGAAGTTTGGAAGCTTGGCAGATTGGAAGCCTTCCTCTTTCAAAGTTGTTATTTTCTGCATTTACCAAAGAAAATAGTGACAATTTACAGAGATTCAGTGGTTACACAGTCAGCATAATGTTGAACGATGATTACTGTTCTCTAGACAGTACAAAATGTGCCTACTCTGGTTATCTAGGTTTTATATTGAACAAATAATCACAGCCAAAGAAGTACCATTTAAGGTAGTTATGACAGAATTTTACCTCTTTGGTACTCATTTTGTAAAACGTATGCACAGGTTGTTCAACTTCATCTTGGTTTGCTTCATTTGGTTGAAGCCCCTTTGAATGATTTACTTTTATACTTTTGCATTTTTGTAGATTAACCCCATACCCAGGGTTTACAATTCATTTGTTTGCTCTTTGAGGCTGTATTTATTATCTTTCCACACATAAGGAAGCGTGTTTCTTGTTATGAAAGACACAAAATGACCGCAGTAGTCTAATAGAATCAGGAAATCTAAAGTGAAGGCACCTAACATGTACTTGTCACGTGCCACTCTATTAAACTGAATTAAAAGAAAGCAAGAAGATGGCACCACAGTGAGGACTATGGATGAAGTGTCAAGCGCTATTTTAAATCTTCTTATCTTCTGTCAACTTAAATCAAATTCTTAAAATGTATTGGGGTGGACCACAGGGAGGTGGCTGTCCAAAGTACCTAAATTAAAAGTGTTTGTTTTCTCCTATGAAGCAGGATCATTTTTTGATGCTTATTCAGAGTTTTACCTGTTAAATACAGTAAAACATACCGCTTTTGCTGTTATCAGTACTGCAGAGGCAGCTACAAAGGGATACAAGTGAAGGCTTCTCCACTGAAGTAACTAAAGTGACACTGACTGCAGTCTAAGGCAATCTGAGGCATTGATACAGTTTACCAATGTCCTCAGGTCACTTACATGCCACTACTGACATAAAATGAAGGTAATGTGACTACACAGCTGTCACCAAAGGAATGGGGAAATGAGTAAGGTTGCAAAAATATACACAGGGGTATGATTTGACCTGCAGAACATTTACTACAAAGAGTGTAGGAAGAGATCAAAAAGGATTGATTTTGATACTTCAGGTTGGATGGAGAAGATAAAACACAAGTATAATTTTGTTAGCATGCTCTGCCCATCATTGGATGCCCATTGCCAGCGCCAAAGTCACTGCCACTTGTCAAAACACATGCATATATCTTGTCCTTGTGGAGAAATTTGAGACTGCTCAAAAGAAGTCAGTCTCAGAGTGCAGAATGACAGTGCACTGCCCATCTTTATAGCACACAGTTACCCAGCAACATTCACAGCCTTTCCTGAGGGTTTGTTATCTTTGCACTGTGCAGGAAGAAAACCTCATACTTAGGAAGGCAAATCACAGAGAATAGCACATGGAGTAATGAAGATACACACCAGAGGATACGAAATGATGAGAACAAGCATACATAAAAAAATGTACCCTTCTCTCAGAGCTAGATATTACCCTCCAGGCCAGCACAGGTTGTCTGTCCTCAACAGAAATTCAGCCCCTGAGATGAGTGTCTCTGGAAACTCCTCGCACTCAGATTGGTGCAAGGGTTGTGAAGGCTTCGTTCTCATCCTCTTCGGTTCCTACCTAGGGCAACAGGACTGATTTACGCGTTATCAGGTAAGAATTTTTGAGGCAGGAAAAATCTCTTCCATTGAATCTGTTCTGCTTCACATACAGTAATTAAATTCAGTAATGCAAAGAAAGAACAGGAAAAATTACTTTGTAGCCTACGGGTAAAGAGATTGTTTGTGAAGAGGAGGTCTGAATTCACATACCTTCTCCTTTTATTTTATTCCCACTTTACCTAAAGTTTGCAGGTCTACCCTCTACAGCAAATTAATGGTTAAATTTTTCCCAAGCAATGTGGGACAGTCAAAGACATCAGATCCCAGAATATACTTGGATTTTCATTAATTTAACCTACCTTTTGGTTTGTAGATGGGGTTGTTTGTCAGTGTTATTTGTTTTGATGATTTATTGTTTCATAGAAAAACATGCACTTTTCCAAAACCATTAAGTAAATGAGTAAAAGTAAATTTTATCTCTGTAAGGCAAGATAATAAACACGGCTGAATTTTTTTTTCCCAATGTATTGCTGTCTGGAGATTAAGAAACCTAGACACAGTTTCTTCAATGGTTTGACACCAAATTATTGTTGAGTTTCCTGAAGTCCCTCATGACTTCGTTGTAAATCCTTGCAACATATGCTTGAATGGGACAAATAATACCTGAGAAGAGATACTTAGACATTCAAAGATTTCAGCAGAAGGTGAGGTTTCAGAAAATCCCATTAGGTGGGATATTTTCCTCTCTGGAAACATGTCTGAGAATCTGTCTCAAACAGGAGGGATTTCTTACAGCCTTGATTAAAGGTTACAATCTCCCCAGAGCCCTCTCCCTTTGTTCATCCTACTTTATTGTGTTTTCCTCCATTTAATTTATTTATTTTTATGAAAAATGTGAGGGTTTTCATAAGAACTTAGTAAATGTACTTACTCGTTAATTCACTGCCCTTCCAGTTAAGAACAATTCTGAAGTTGTTCAGGCACTAAAAGACATCAAAAGTGTATTGAGATTGCCTATATTTAAGAATGTTTCACATATATTAATAACAAAAAAATCCTGTTCTCTCCCTGCCTGACATACCTGTCTTTTCCCTTTAATGCCTCGAAATCTCTTGCTAGATCCTTCTTTGGCTAGAAAGAATTGGGATTATTTTAATGGTGTTTTGGTTTTGCTCTCCTTCCTGAATTTCCTGAAAGATTAAAGGGCAAAACATATGTCTAACAGGAACAAAGAATTTATATGACAGGTATAATAATGCAAACAATCAAAAGAACTGATATATTAAAGTTAGTGAAGAATATTGCGTAAAAATTTACCATTTATTGCAAGTCAGATATATTTTTAATGGGCTTTTTATTGTTCTTAGTTTCAGAAACATGGAGAAAGCGCAGCAATCATAACTTAGTAACTAAGTTATCATGACACAAATGGCAGAAGCATTAAAGAAGACAATGGTATGGACTGTAAGAATAGGGCAAAAATTCTCGCTTCTGATATAATATTTGTCTCCAGGAAAACAAAACCAAACCAAACCAAACCAAACCAAACCAAACAAAACAAAAACAACTTAATTTTACTATCCTTAGTTTCTTCTGTTCTTGGACATTACTGCACTGACACTAGTCGTGACTAGCGTACTAGTCCCAGAAATAGAAAACTGAAAATCAAGTAAAGTCTACATTCAGACTTCAGTTTCTCATGTTAGGTTTTGCATATCTTTTGTACACAGCCTTGTAAACAGCCTTGCCCAAGCTGTGTGCTACCAAGCAAGCTCAGATCTGACAGCTATCTAGCATAAGGCACAGTGATTTCAGCAATGTTTACACCAAGCACAGCATCCTTCAGCTGGAGCTCTCTGGCATCTATTGGGTTCAAAATACGTAACATACCCTGCAAAGAAATAGCTTATTGTAGCACTAATATGAAAAGTTCAAAAAAGAGACAAAATCCACATGAATAAAAGAACAGACACTGATCTGAGCAAAAGCAGCATCAACCTAAAGCACTGTAAGCATGAAATGATCATTTGGTGCCTGAAAATTAAAAAGAACATAGCTCGTAGCTCAAAGTAGCATTATGCATGGACTCATAATTTCTTGTGAGATTAAGTCAGAATCAAAACTAAATCTAAAAATGTATGCATACATACATTATATACATTTAAAGGATATATTTTTTTTCTGGTCGCAATGGTGCACATTCAGCCTCAGCATTCATCTTCTGTCTGATGGCCCTTCCTCCAGCCATAATGAATATGAACACACCTCTTGGGAGCACGCTTGGCATTGGAGTCTGCCAATTAGGATGGTCAGAGTGAAATTTCACAAGAGACTATGTACCTTGAAGGTAATTCAGAGGAGACTATTGCAGAGAATTGTGTTCGTTCCTTTTTAAGATGGATAATTTTTGTATAACAATGATCTGTTCCTTGTTCTCCCCTCCTTCTTTCCTACCTGCCAATGTCACCTGCTTTCTGGTAAGAAAAAATCTATTTTGGTAACAGAGGGAGAGTGATAAAGTCAATACCCTCATCAGCAGTATAAACAGAGTCATAAGTTCTTTCTGTGATCATTCCTGTGTTCACATGAATGAGCAGTACATTGTGTTTATGAAGCATCTTTAATATAATGTCTCAAACTAATTTTGCAGCAATTACCAAATTACAATGCATATGTGGCCTAAGTAATTTTTAGTAGCCGCACTTAACTGAAGAGCAAACTTCATCCTTTTAGAGTTTACTTAGAATATTATCTCCTAAAATGCAATATTTCGATATTTTTTGTTAAATTAATAAACCTTAATTGCTTTATATAATTTGAAACTTAAACATTAGAAGTACTTCTGGTTTAAAAGTACATAACTTTAAGATTTTGAGTGGTTATAGCTATTTGAAACCTGAACTTTCTAAAATTCCAAACAGTTAAATCTCCCTCAAAAAATAGCTTAACCACTTTCTATCACAGTTTCTATCTGTTTTCAATAACAATAAAGAATACTAGCTTCAGTTGAGCAGTGCAGAAAAATGGAACTAAAGCCAGACCAAATTTAGTTAATAACATAGGATATCTCTAAGAATTATTTCCCTAAGTGACAAGTGATATTAAATGTTACCTATTTATATGTATGTATTCCTATAAAAAATAGCAAGAAACTAAACTATATTTTGTGATTGTCATTGGGTTGCATCCAGAGTAGGCATTCCCATCCCCTTTAGTCAACATAATACTCTAGACACGATCCGTCCTATGAAAGCCGATATACAATCGTTACAACATAATGGCACAACTTTGATGATAGTCTAAATTCAGGAAATCAATTAACATCATGATAGAATATTACTATAAACCATGTCACCATCTAGATTAAAATATTGTGGTCTTGGTTTGGTGGAAATAGAGGGAGGGCTGTGAGCAGGCTGGTTAGGAGCCATGCCATGAGCACTGAAAGGATCTGGAATGGAAAGTCATCTTCAGTATGAGACTGTACCCGCCACCAAATTTCTGAAACTTCTGCTTTTTGCTGCCTTAATGCCAAACAATTTTTAAAGAGCTATATGGAAATTGTTCACAATTTTAAGGGAGTAAATCTTTCCCTGCTTTTCAAGAGTCAGATGCACCTACTTTGCTATATATTACAATAACAAAAATTTTACTGCATGTAAAACGCAGTGTGTCTCATTCTTAACCACCTTCCTGCTCATACAGCCATTCAGGGTCCAACTTAATGCACAGGTGACTTAAGAGGGAGTATGGTTCAGGTGAAATGCATGCATAATTCCATAGACTAAAATTTTCATCATGTCTTGCCTAGAGTTTCCACATACGGTATTACTAGTAGATTAGGTGAAAGGGAATAATACAGTCTGTAAAATGGAGCACTCTAGTGTGTGGGGCAGACTGATTTTTGTTATCATTTTCATAGTGGTATTTTAGAAAAGTCATCAATTGTCTTGCAGGCAGGCTAGCCACTGGATTTGCTGTATTCCTACATAACTTTAAAAATTATTTTGGGCCACATTCTGGAGTAATCCTTGCTAGTAGCTCCTTGGGAAAACCTTCTGTGTATTGAGACCCTTGGGATGTTTTTCAGCATGTGTTTACCAAACAGATCTTCTTGGTGCTCTGTAAAATCTTCAAATGCCCTTGCAGCAATGGCATTTGATGCAGAAGACTGTTGTAACCTTTCCTAGAAATCCCCTGATATTGGCTCCAGCAATACTGGGCCTGTCATCAGCTGGAACTCAGCTGAACTCAGGCTGCATGCCATGAAGAAATGATCTAATGTGACAGGTCTTTTTGGGAACGTTCCCAACAACAGTGGGCGTACATCAGTACTTTCTTTAATCTCTCTGTAAGTCAACTGATTTATATAGCTGGTTAATATATGTGTCCCACTATATCATGGATATAATTGGATTAAATATATTACATTTTTAAATAAAAGGTAATTTAGCTTCAGTGGCCTTCCATTTATATGCTACGGAGAACTCAGAAAGAGAATGACCCCTCAAGAACTCCTAATGAGAAGGATAAAGCTGAGAGAAAGGTAGTATTTCTGGTTTTGCCAGGAATAAAGAGAACATCTACAATAGTAATGGGAAAAGCAAATAAAAAGAAGCTAAGGCACATATAGATGCTGCAGAGGGTGGAAGTCTCTTCTCCACACTAGTCTTCATTTTTATTGCCCTTTTCAGTCTGCGTCCTCTGGATTTTTGTCTCCAGAATCAGCTTCTGTTTAGTCTTTGGTAAAAAATCCTTTTCCAAATTTTTGGAGGAACTTAAACTATGAATAAAGGATAAATCTTTGTAATTTCAAATCCTTGGCTAAGGATTTGCTTTGACTTCAGTTACAGGAAGGATATGTTTAACGTATTGTTTTCAACCTGGTGAATTAGAGTAGAAGCACTCAAATATGAAAACATAGAAAACCTGCGGAGATTACCCTGTGGCCCCTGAAGAAGGTCTTGCAGTCTGGATGCTCTCCCTGTACACCAAAGCTGTGTATAACCACCTAAGCGTATTGGAGACATATGAGAGCTGTTTCTGCCACTCACTGATGTGGACAACTGCTGGAAAGAGCAGTCCTTGGAAAGAGGTCTCCTCTCCTCTTTTCCACACTCCAGCTTAGATTTGCATTTGCTGTGGGTAAAACTAGTCTCTATAAACATGAATAACCTGGTCATCACAAAAGCAATTGTGTGGTCATGCAATTGCTTGCCTTTTCACAACTTCATTATTCCTCCTGAAAACAAACTGTGGTGGAGATAGCTATATAGCTATTACTTGTAAGCACGTAGCATTTGTATGTCAGGCTTAGGAAAAAAAAAATAGTTCTCATTACTAGATCTTGTATAGCTAGTTCTCTAGGACAGATAAGGAAAGATGGAAAGCTGCCTGCCTTAATTTTCTAAAACACAGTGAATTTCAGAGGTACTTATTTCTAGCACTTGAGTATTTGTGTCAAAGCTGAGGACTCTGAAGAAAGTCCCACATGCATCTCAGCAAGACTGACACTTACGGCCAGGGCTGCCTGCAGCCACCTGTCCTCCTCTGCAGCCTACTCCACCTGGGAGGTGACTTCCAATGGAATTTGGCATTTATGACCATCCACATTACAAAGGACAAGCACAGCATCTAGATAAAACAAACAATACTAAGAACGTACCCCAGTACCATGTCATTGATTAGTTTTTTTCTGAATGGGAGGCAGACTTGACAAGTTCAAACGTCGTAAAGAGATGTTAATGTCTTTATTAAGGAGAAAGTAAACCAGAATGCTCTAGTTTCACTGTTTGATTATGTCCCCTAAGATTGTATTCTTCCAAAGTTTAAATATAAAATAGCTAAAAAGGTTCAGACCTATTAGTTCCTGAACTGTGCAGGCATTGTGTGTATCAGAAGATCACTACTCACAATGGTGCCTTATATTTTTCTTCTGCATTAGAGATGAAAAGTTGTCGGCTTGCCTAGTTTTCTGGACACTTTGTAGCATACAAATTAGGCTTGTATTGACTTACCCTTTTTAAATTAAAAATAGCACATTTTTAGCTGATATTTGAGATGACAATCTAGTGCGAGTATGTTATCACAGTCGATTTATTTTGATAGCTAGTCAGCTCAGCGTAAATGAGAAGCAAAAACAAGTAGATTGTAGAAAAGAAAATGGAAGTTGACATATTTGCTTCTTCATTTGAGGTTAAGGTCTATTCAGTGTGTCTTCACAAAACAGAAAAAAATCTCAATAAAACACAAAAAACCTCAGGGTTTTGATGATAAACTCCATGATTTTGTCTCCAAATTAACTGGTGAAGATGCTAGTACTTCAAACTTTGTGGTGGACTCTGTCTGGCTACATGACTTGTAAGTTACATGAAATCCTTTAAAATAAATATCCTTGATACCTGTAAATCTTATTAGCCAAAACTGTGCATTTTGAACAACCTTTCAGTGGTTTCTGGGAGAGTTTGTTAGACTTTGGTAAAAAAAAACAAAACAGGTTTGTATTTTGGTTAATGCAAATTTTCTTTTCATCATTCTTTTGTGTTTTATTGCAGTACTTAAAAAATTACCTCTAATTTGAAATTATATCTTTGTAGTGATTGAAGTGGCATTTTCTTGTCTTTCACTCTGAACAGTTTACAGCTTTATGAAGTTGAAAC
Source organism: Apaloderma vittatum (assembly GCF_000703405.1). Classification (NCBI taxonomy): domain Eukaryota; kingdom Metazoa; phylum Chordata; class Aves; order Trogoniformes; family Trogonidae; genus Apaloderma; species Apaloderma vittatum. Next base: position 75,844 of record NW_009728909.1, on the reverse strand, counting down.
TTGCCTTACTCACAAATTAGATTTCTGCTTTTTTCACTTTATTTTATCCATCATTAGTTCTCAGAATTAAACATCATTAGCCATCATAAACAGTAAACAATTGCTCCTGTGTATTGATTACATCATATTATGTTACTATTAACTAAATGAGAGCATTTAAGCTCATATCCCCAGTGTAATTAAGGGCTAGTCTGCTGAATGGTATCATTTCAAAGTCTATTTGAGTGTTCAGACCTAAGTGGCTGATCACAGATGTCTTACCTATTAGGAAAATGCAACAGAACTGTATTAAAAAAAAGTTTCTTGCTAAATACACCTGCAGTTTACAAGCTAAGAAAATGTGCTTGTCATCAATCAGTTCTAGGACATCTAGGAAATTATGAATACTCAACAGAGTTTCCTCAGCGTTTGGCTAGAGAGGAGCATCTGGAAATTCAATTAAATTTTTAATAAGAAAAAGGCTTTTTCACATTGAGATTTTTCATATTCTGTATTTATTCTGTTTAACTTATATTTCATTCATTTTCTTGTATTTTATTTTATCTTCAGGCCAGATGATATGTATCCAACTTGAGCAACATCCTGCTGTTCTATCACATATTTACTCAGTTGCTACCAGTTTGATGAATTCACAAAAGATTTGTGAGAACAGATAGAACAGGTAGCATTAGATTTTCATTAGTTTATAAAGGAAAAATGTTCCCTTGTGTGCCTGGCACACAAGGTAGCCTTGCTACCCCTAACACTTCCCCTGCTGATAAGAAAACAAGAGGATAACCTAACTCTCTGCATCAGCAATTTTTTTAGTAAGAAAAGGACTATTTCTACAGCTGTTTACCTATTAAGGACTATATTTCTATGTCTGGGTATGTTTTGGTATTATGCTTGCAATTAGAAGTGTTAGGCTAATGTTAGGCTAATGTCTAGTGTTATTGCTAGTCAAAATCTCCCATGATAATCCCAGCAAGCAGAATTTAAGAAGATTAGGATAATTTGACAGTTATAGCAAACAGGAAAGAAATCCATTTGCTTCGTCTCACTTGCCAGCTGGTGATGGTGAGAGGTAAATTGACTCTTATGTCTCCAGAATTGAAAATGGGTGAAAATAATGTTTGTTTTATTCTCATTAGTGCTTTCCTGAGGCCTATTCTCATTGAATGTCTGCATTAAAGTTTTACTTGGGTCAGGAGTACTCTCTCAAAGCGTTCCTCAAATGCTCCCTCTTTATTATGCTTTGGTGCACATCACACAGGTGTCTCAGAATACCTGTTCTGAATTCCCTTTGGATACAACCGAACTGCAGTGAAGCTCTCTGCAAATTAACTTAATGCACCCCACATGTGAGTGGTAGGTCAGTCGATGGAACCAGACAAGACTTGGCCTGAAACCTCCTCCTCCCCGTGATTTAAATGTGCATACCATGCACACAGGGTGCTCAGCACCATCTGGTTTGCTCTCCAGGTCTGTTCACATCACTACACCTGACCAGGGAACAGAGACACAACCACTCCTTTCCATTCTTTATGTTTATAGAATAAAGTTGTTATGAAATGGAAACAAAATTGTCTGAAAACCTGAGCACTGCAAAATACCAGTATCAATCATTCTACAATAATATAAATGTAATGAAATGCAAATATCTGTTAAAAAAATAATATGTCTGGACATTGTTTAATATCTGTTGGACTAGTATTTTTAAAAGATTGGGATTATAGTCAAGATATGCACATGTTACTCCTCACTTAAGTGAACAAGATTCCATATTTGTTTGGAGAACAGCCATCATTACCACAGGCTGCATTACTCCACTTAAGATCATTTTACAATTGACTTTTTTTAGAAAATCTTTCCATATTCGGAGCAACAGGAACATACTGACCTCACCTAAACAGGTACAGTCTTGTGGGAGCACTTCTGATGTAGATTTTATAAAAATGTCAGACAGAATTATTTTACAGAAACAGCAGGCCTCATCAATCCTCCTACGTTATTTTCAGAAGTACTTGTGTGCACTTATAAGATTATGAATACACTAATGACGAGAGAGAGGAATGAATCATGCTGCAGAAGATCTAGCTGGCTCTACATTAAAGACTAAACCAACATATTCTGTTGCTCAATTTTTTTTTTTTATATTAGTTGGAAACTATTCAAATAGATATGACCTCTCTGAACTCGTTGTCTTGCTAATATTGGAGTGTTTGCAACTGAGACATTACGGTTCAATTCCTACAGTCAAACAGGTAATTCCAGATGGAATCATACACACTGTTTTTCCTATTCTATTATTCCCTTAAATGAATTTGGGAGACTAAGGTGTCTCCAGAGAGTATACCATCCAAATATAATGCAATAACTAAAACAGGAGGAATTAATCTTATTCTGAGGATGCCTCTCTCTCTCTTTTAGTTGAAAAGGGAGCATAACTTGTAATGGAAGATGAATAGTTAAATAGCCATAGTTCAGTAAGAAAATACACATTCACTTAAAATTTTTGTCGCAGATGGGGAAACTCACTTAAAAATCTTTCTGTCAGTGCTAAGCTCTGTTTTCAAGAGCTTATTCTTTCCTCTTACTCACTTCTGAGGGATGCATATATACGATATCATTCCATTGACTTAAAAGGACATTTGATCATATTTCTGTGCTCAGGTCAATGCTGTTCATCATTAACTATTTGTTTTTATTCCTTCTCAGCCTTGTCCCTGTCATTTACAGCTAGAACAAGCCCAAACCTCATTAACTAAACATCATTATCAATGCTGTTTCATAATCTGACTGAGCGGCTTAGAAGTGCTTGCATCAGCAGCTCTCTGATACTCAGATGAGACCAGAGTCAGCAAAGAATCAGGCTCTTCTTGGGTCACCACTGAGCCATCAGAGAGCAGTGTCTTTCATGGCATTATAATCCTTGGAGCATTGCATCCCCTTCACTGCTCTACTGATTTCCTTGCAGCACTCTAGGTACTGGTGGTAAAGCTAAAAGATAAAATCAGTGTAAACACTGCTGCCTTGGACATCATACTAAATCTCATTGTCCCATCTATAGTGTTAAACATGAGATTACCCAGTGGTTTTATCATCTCACCATGGATAGGAATGAAGGTTTTCTGCACTGCTTTAGTACAAATGTGCATTCTCACTTGTCACAGAATCAAAGACAAAAGACCCCTAATGAATACTTAGTTGTTTTTTTCTGGTTTGAAGTAAGGATTCAGCTACTCAGTGTATATAAAAGTCAGTACAACCTTCCCAAAATTACATCACATTATTTCTGGATATAGAGAGATTTATTCTGATGGAGAGAATTAACAAGTGGTTCATTTTTATTTGGTTTACCTCTCTTGGAAACAAGTGTTTAAAACCATTCTGCAAAGTATTTGAGACCATTTTTTTTATTTTATATGTTTTCACAGATTAATTCAGATCTTATATCAGATCTCAGTGTTATATGGCTACATATTTATTACTTATGCCAAAGCAAAACTAAAATTTCTAAGATTTTGACCATATTTGGTTGGTTTTTTTAAAGTGAAAGATCCTTTTGAAAAAAAAAGATAGGGAGCACTATTAGATTTATATTTTCAGTATTGGTATTATGAATATAATTCATTCTTCCCATTCGGTCCCCATGTGTTGCCTGATCTAGTCGAGAGGTGGCATCCCTGGTGACAGGGAGGCTGGATTAAAATGATCTCTAAGGTCCCTTCCAGCTTAGGCCATTCTATGATTCTATGATTCTATGATTCTTCTTGTTTACTCTACTTATGCAAAAATATTAGGAAAGAAATCCTCTTTCAAATCCGTACATATAGAAGGCAATTCTGAATACCACACGTGTGGTATTTTAGAATAGTTGCTCTCTGGTTGTAAAGTAACCTATTCGTAAGTTACTTGCAAATGCGTTCTCAATGTTCACATCTTCAAGGGTTTTTTTGTGGTTTGCGTGGTTTTTTTTTTTAATTTTGGAGAGATTTAGGTTGTTTGTGTTGCTTTGTTTTTTTCCCTGAGATCTGCTCCAGAACTCCCCAGAAATTTAGGCATTACAAAAGAAAAATATTTCAGGGTAATCTCAGCTAGATCTGAAATAATAAGTCCTGATATGCCTCAGGTGCAGAACGAGTCTGTGCCCGGCTAGACCTGTCTACTGCTCTACATTTCAGAAGGCTTATTAGCTAGAATTCACTACTGTAACTGAGAAGGATAAATCTGTTTTTGGTACACTGTACGTGAGCTAGATGACATTTCCAGCTTTGAAATGAAGGGAATTCATAGTAGTCTGAGCTTTATATCTTGTAATAGACTAGAAGTAAGGTTATGCAATCAGCTTTAGGGCATGGGTGTTATCAGAATATTTCCATCACTCGGACTATCATACCCTTCTTAATACTATTTCTTTCTTTTAAATGGAGACTCTTCTATGTCGTTATCCTATCAAGTATGCCACAGTCCAGGGATAATTACTTCCAGAACAAACAAAAAGCCTGTCTTCTCAGTTTTATGCCTCTCCAGCCTGCTGGCCTCAGCTTTTTAGTCCTTGACACAGCAAATTCTAATTACAAACTTAAGACAGTAGAGCAGCAATTATTAGTCCCTCCACTAAGTATGACCTATTTAAGATATCATCCCAGCCCTGGTAATCTTGAGAATTAGATCAATAAACCCAGCTCTGCTGTTTCAAATGCCTGCCCTTACACGACCATTAACACACAAGTGCAGTGACCTTCCTGAGTTCCAATATCAATCAAAAGCCAAATGCCACTGCTGCACTGACCTTCATCTTAGCTCTGCAGGCTTTATAGAATTTGTCAGTGAACAACAGTGGTCAGAGTTGATGTTAATCTTAAACCAAATTCTGACATTATCATCATAATGACCTTGATTAATCCAAGCAGTATTTACAAACATACAGCTCACCTTTATTCAGTGCTTTCTAGTCATACCCTTCTTCCAGTGGCAGTTATGTGGGTCTTAGGACCAAATTGTGTTTCTTACCTGGTGCTAGATTATCCTCATAGAGTCAAGCAATTAAGCTAATCCCTAGTTAAATTCAGTCTGTTTTCCTAAAGATTGGCATTAAGGCTGACTTGAATGTAACCCTGCCTTCTGCAAAGACATCCAGCAACCCTCTCTCTCACAGAAATCGCAACCCATTTACCTCTGTAGGCATTCACTCTTTAGCCCAGTACAATGCAGTAATTTTTTTGTTTCCTTCTGTCCTAAGTGATAAACATACATTTAATCTAATAATTTATTAGCTCCATCTGACCCAGACTTTATTGTAAAATATTTCTAAAAGGATCGGCTCTGTGTGCCGTGAAGAATTCATACTTCACATTAATTCTCCTACCTCAATTTCCCCAAATCCTAAACATACCCTTGCACAATGAAGCATTCACGCCTCACAGTCTCAGAATCAATTATAAACTGAATTTAGCAGTAATAATCTGGGAGTTAATCTAGTTCTTCAGCCTTTGCTATCCTTAGTTCTAACACTGAATCAAAAAAAACTCTCCCTATATCCTGCAGGATCCAGGCCAGCCTTGCTTGCCCTTCCAGAAATGATCTGGAATTCCTCAAACACCTCAGGAATAACCTTCCCTGCTCCAGGATTGCTCATTGGAGTTAGACGTGTACCATTTGCAGGCAGAATTATGGGATTGTTCCACACCTCACCCCAGCCATAGTGAAAACCACTCTAATTCATCGTCCTCCCATATTCTGCATAAGGTATTTGTCCATGTCAGCAACAACATGTCTTGATCTTATCAGGAACAAAATATACAGCTGGCTCCACTATTCTAAATCTTAGGACAGCTCTAATAGTGGTAGTCGGTGTCTCCTGCCAGCTTCTGGTCTGACAAAAAGTACCCAGGCATTGTCAAAGAAGTCAGTTACAGTACTGACACAGGTGGCTTGATATTAATTCTCTAGCTAGTAACAGAATCTGCTCTATACTGTCACGGATAGAGTAAGACTAGAGTCAGGATATAGGTGACAAAGAAAGCAGTGCAAAATTTATTGCTCACTCCTGTGAGGCTGGAGTAGGAGTTTTTCATAAGTGAATGTTTTAAGACACTGTTAAGAATTGATGGGTGGTGGTCTAATTTCGTTAGGGTTAAGATTAGAAGGAAGAGGATTTAAAGAACCAAGTGTGTCTATATCATGCCAGACCCACAGAGTCAGGATGTAATTTTTGTACACAGTTATAGCACCTGTCCTTTCCCCTAGCTCTTACTGAATCCTGGGGGAAAAACAGCCTCTGAACCCGTGAAGGGTAGAAGTCAGGAGCACCAGCCTAAATCATGAACTCTAACACAAATTCTGCCTGATGAAATCTTAATATTATCATTAATATCTCCAGTTCTCTGTCAGTCCTCAGACTCCATGTTGGCCACGTCCCTCAGCTAGCCTGTAGGCAGTTGTACTGGCATTATAGAACTAAACATGCTGCCAGAATCATAAACATGTGCTTTCAGTTTTTCATTTTCAGAAGAGACCCAGGTAACATTCATAAAGGCAGAAGCCAAGCATGTTTGATAGAAATAGTAGACAAATTTATTTAATAAATAAGCAGTAGTGTCTGGATTGTCAAATCACTGCCTGCCAAATAATCCCAAGGAACTATTCCTACAGTTAAACAGATAGCTCCTTTGTTCCCGCCAAATTTAGACAAATGTTGGATTCTGTTGATTTTTTATGTAGAGAAATATAATTTTTATTCCCTACTAAGCCAGAGGCATTGCTATTTAGATGAACTTTTCAAACTTTTCCCTATTAGATTTCAACTTACAATACTTTGTCCAACAATTTGTATACATTTAAGAACAACAATCTGACCATAATCTCTCCCCCAAAAAACAAAAAAATAATTGTAATTTTTCAATTTGACACACAAACAAAAACAAGCATCTACACAACTTTCCAGTTAATATGTTTACACCTGTTCATCTTCTGAGCCATCACTGGCTGAAATATCCTCTGATGCTGATTAGCTGAAAGGTTAGGGCCTTCATATATTAAGCCTTATTCCCTTCCAACGCCTGCTGTCAGAAATGGTAAAGCAAAATCTAGTTCTAACTCAAATTTTGCCAGTCCCATCAACAAGATGGGGAGAAGGTTCTAGCTAAGAGGAATAAGTATCATACTGTTGGTAGGACCAGGAATTGTCAGCAAAACATATTAGAGTTTGAGGAAGTAATGTCCAAATAAATAGTTTTACTGATGAAATTATCTTACATCCTTGTGGTTATGATGAAAACTTACTGAAAATCTTAATGCATCTCTAATGACTTCCAGATGAGGAAGATGTGGTTCAGCCTCAGTATAAAGTTCAGGACAGGAAAGACCAAATAACTAGGATTATTACTATGGTCAAACAAAAGCTTACACTTAGGGCAGAGGAAAAAGTTTTTGCAAGTATAGAAGAAAGGTAAAGGCTTGCAGGGTTGTGCTCAGCTGCACTGTCGTAGTTACAGCTTGAAAGGCGGTCCTGAAGATGAAAAAGTTGCAGGAGTACAAATAAGCAAATGATTGTACTTGGCATTCAGAGATATATTACAGCTTAGGAGTTAGGGTTGTATCTTTATCTTTCTATATTTATAGAGTCTTGGTATCAGCAGGGGCTGAGATTATGATTTATGGTTCTATTTTGTATTGGTGCAACTAGGCTGCAATATTGGAGTAACAGATCTAGTCTGAGGCTGAAAGCAGCAGTTGATTAGATCCATTAATTTCTAGATCCTCTCAAGCTGCTAATTCTAGGATCAGGGACAGCAAATAATTTAAAACCAGTTTTAATATTCATGGGTACAGTAGTAACCTATGGAAAGTGGTACACTATGAAGAAAGTTGCTTTGTGGGTGAGGCTCAGGCTAAAGGCAAGAGAACTCAGTCTCCTGCTGAGAAGTGCAAGGACCTGAGGGCTCCCCTGAAACATGCTGTGGAAAAGTGCAAAAAGTTTTGGCACAGTTCTGACAGCTGGTAATATTTAGTGCACCTCTCAAAGCAATCAAGTTTCATGTTGATGCTGCTGTTAGATTTGGAATTGGGACTCAACAAAACCTGAAATGCTAAAAATATTGCCTAAATATGACAGGACAAGAGTAAGGGTTTGTGCATATGTATTACCATTAAGTAAGGGAATGATGAGGTTCTCTGCTGTAATGGTTACTGGGCTTTAGCGTGGATTGTAGTCAGGCTTGAAGCCAGAAGTGCCCACATGGATAATACGGTAATACTAATACTAGGATGAGGATTAGTGACAAAAAGAATGTTTAAGCGAGGAACATTGGGGCCAAAAGGTTATGACAGTAAATTAAGCATTAAGGATTCATTTTGGGGAAGCAGGGATTGATGAGTTAGGTTCATTTCCGGTCCTGACTGCATGAGGGCAACTATCAGTAAGTTGAATACTTTGTTGTCACTCCAGGGTAGCAGTGGTCACTGCATTGAATAAGTGGATGTGTTTCCATGTGTGTATATGTATTATATATAAAGATAAATGTATGTGTTGAATATGTATATACATACAGATATGTATGTATTCAAGTAGCTAAATCTTGACTTACTATTGAATCTAAATTAGGTTTCAGAAACAGTTTCAAACTGAAGGACCTGAATAAGCAAGTATTCTATCTGTAATCCACTAACTTTTTGAAGAAAGAAGTGTTTTTGAGGTGGGCTGTGTTATTAAGTGTGGAAGTAGGACTCATGCCAACAGCCTTCACAGAATGTGGATTTTTTTGCTGAATTCTGAAGGTGCTACCATGTCTCCAAGACAAAAACAGGTTACAAATACTTTGGAAGCCAAGAAGGATCACCTGGTATTAACATGTACTTCATCCAGCTATAAACATGTATATGCAGCTGTAGGTGCAGTAAAATCCAAAACCATTTTCACCCACAGCTAGAGACTTTTGTTCACTGCAGAAGGGAAACACAGAGTTTAGAAACCAGTGAATACAAGCACCAATTTCAATCATACTTTGCACATTGCATCCTAACCTACATCTAAGGCAAATCCTGACTCTAACCTCAACTTACAACAGCAATAACCTATAAAATCGTAGCCGCTCCAGCTAAGGGGGACACTTCTCCTGAGCAGTATTTGTGTGGAACCCCAGATGAGTGTCTGAGCGCTGTCTGTAATGTAATGCGGTGCTTGAACATCACTGGCTCACAGGAGGCGGGAAGGGAGTCTCTAAGTGCCTTGATGGCGAGGCCCAGCTGCAACCCTACTTCGTTTAAAACCGTGTTAGAAAATACATCAAATTGTATTTCTTTTCAGTCTGGGATAAGTCATCCAAGCTGGAAAGAGTAAGAAGATTTCAATTTCTACAGTAATCCATTCATTGACTTGTTTGTGGTTTCCTTTCTTCAACACATTAAATGAATATATGCAGAAAAGTGGAGCATTTAGGTCAATTATTTCAAGAAGTACATTACTTCTTGCTCTCCTGGATGTAAAAAGTAAGGCTGGGTAAAAGAAGAGTTTTAAAATAATTAGTTCAGGTTTTTAACTTTTCTCTTACAAAAATGGAAATCAGATAGAAACAAGCAATTACTTCATTGGTTACATTGTTCTTTCTTGTTAGCATATAAATATAATTATGAAAAAATGAAGATATTTTAGTATAATTACTACATTGATTCAATTTTTCTTGTTCTTTGTATTTAAAAAGAGCATGACAGATAAGTTGCTATTACAATCAGTTTTGAGCAAATTCTGTGCTGGTAAGTGAGGTCAGACTAATGGTCTTCATAACTGAAGATTTCTGAAGTAGTGCTAGTTGGAAAATTTGACCTATTACTTCCTCTACAGAAAATTTTGATTTTATTTTTCTGAGTGTAAAATGAAATCCTTCATTTAGTAACATCTCTTTAGAAATGTCAATATGATTCCCTAAGAAACTGAGAATTTAAATGATATTCTGGTATTCTCCTATCAGCTGGGTCTAGTGCTCTGACCATATATTTAAACATGTTATTTTTGTGATTATTAAACAAAATATTGCTTCAGTTAATCTGCTGTAATTCATGGTATTTATTAAAAGCCTCTCCAAATAAGGTATAAAACACATGTAATTTCTTGGTTTCAAAGCTGAAGTTAAAAATATATTAGCATAAGTGAAACAGAAACCAAAATATTCATAGGATCACAGAAACTGGATGGAAAAAAGCTTTGAAGTGAATTGACATTATTGCCTTTGACACTTTCTACGGGAAAATATATTCCAATCTAATAAATGTACTTGTGAAAAAAAGATCCCTAGTACTGATCCAAAGCCCATTTTCATTAAAGCTGGTGCATAAACTCCAATAGACTATGAAGAGGACAATACTTCGGCTATTCTTATATGACTGAGGCATGCATACAGACAGGCAGAGCATCCCCACTTGAATAAACAGCACTACAGTGGTGTGCATTCCTAACCTCACCATTCCTCTGCCCATTCCCACTTCTGATCTCTCTATTTCAAAAGAGTCCAACATGAGCTCATAACCACAAAACAGGTTCAAGAGGAAGAACTGCAGTCAAAATGAGGTGCTTGATTTTCAAAATCTCTTGTTAACTGCCTTGGACATCTCTGCTCGCTCCTTTGCCCTTTGTGGCAAGAGGGCCCCAGGACACAGACACCTGACCCAGGGCTGTAGTTCCTAAAACCTACAGAGGAACATAGGAAACCTAGAAAGGAACTTTCTTATTTTCCATTTTTTTTTTATTTCTTTTCCTTGTTTATGTTTTGTTGAAGTGCCTATTATCAACTGAACTTAGGAAATTATTACTTTCAGTATTTTAGGCAAAGTGTTTCATTCTTTTAGGGGAAGGAGAGAGATTTACAGCATTCTAAATCTTTTTTATGTCATAACTTTGGAGCTGCTAAATAAAATTAATTTCTTTTGGTTAGTTTCGTTTGTAGCTGGGAAGTCTTAATCAGAAAGGCAGTGCAACTACAGAAGCCCTTTCATGACATGTAAGCACTTTCATCTGTAAATGTGAACTCTAATTCTATCTAAGTAAAAGAAATTTTGGCAGTAGTACCCATATGTTGTTTGAAAATAGTCCACTGTAATACTTTATGGTGTAAGGAAGCATTTCACAGATAAATTGATCAGCTGAAATTCATTGTTCTACAGTGGAAAAGATCAGCATTATAATAAAATATTGCCAGTCTCAGAGCTAGCTCCTGCTTTTACATCTCTCAACAGGAACATAGTTTTCCTCTAGCAATCAAAAATTCTTTTGAGGATACGTGATGTTTTCTGAGTGCACATGTACAAGTGAACAAACATCATCAAGCAAAGGACATAAGTTAGCTTTAGTTGGCTATAAATGGCCACAGTCTCATCCTGGAAAAGCCCACCCAAAAACATCACTCAGGAAAGCAGACTCTAGACTACATCTACTCAGGTCTTACTGGCCAGATGAATCCAGTATGAGCTGGAAAAATGAAAAAGCAATGGATTAATTATGTGAGTAAATGTCTCTAACTTCACAGTTCTGCAACACACTGGGAGACCAGAAGGCATGAAATGCCAGTTAACAGACCCTAACTGGCCTCAGACATGGAGAAAGCCAAAGACGTTGCCCTGGGACTACTTGATGAGCAAGGTTATTTGCAGCCTGTGTGGACCATCTGGTTCAGAGGGCATCAAGACTTAAAGCAGGGGTCCCTGGAGGGGGAACGCACACATGGGCAGCTGAGCACCTCCCTGGCATCCCATCCCCCCGGGGCCAGTCTAGATCTGTGACAGCAAAGTTGAATGATTGTAATTCAAGGCTTTAGTTCTTATGTAGTACTTCTATTTCCTTCCAAATCTTTATTCTCTTCAAGGTCACCTACTGAATCACTTAAGAGAAGTAAGGTTATAATCAGTTACAAAATAACAATTAAAAAAAGAAGCAGGAGCTAAGCAGCTCAACTCAAAGTTTTCCTAAATTCCAAACAGAAATGCGTGAATGACAAAATATTTTCTCCAGACATCTATTTTTCCAGTGCTGAGGAAAAGTGACAAAAAAGCTGTATAAACATCAAGAAAGAGAGAAAAAATTTAAAATTTAGAAGTGAATATAGCCTAATGCATTAAGAAATTGTAAACAGAGAAAATAAAAGCTTTGGGTCCCTTCCAGAATTCTTGCAAACATTGGTACATGTGAAATCTTCACAAAGTTTTCAGAACCGTTTGGTTCACGAAATTAATTCTGCTCCTATTAATGACAATGAAAATTTCAGTGTATCCTGAAGAGCTACACAATGGCTTCTGAAAATACGGCATCAAAGTCAGTATTTCTATTTAAAGTTTTCAGAGGGGAAAAAACAAACGAACAAAAAAAGCCTTTATTAATAGTTCTTGATTTTATGTAATCTGTATGGATATAAATGGATACATACACATTTCAGTTAAAGGTGTATCAGAACATGGCAATGTGAAAATGGAGAGCCTGTGGATTTAGGGCTAGAAATAAAAAATATGCTAGTCCCATTTTGGAAAGATTTGGAAGATGACAATTCAAAACTGTAATATAGGAATGATTTTGTTTAATATACACTTCTTGGTACTTGCATGAATAAAAGTAAATCGGAATGCTTTCATTAAAAAGGAGAAAGATGAGAAGAAGAAATAACACCTGTACATTTTGCATTGAAGCAAACTCAATTCTTTGTCTAAAGTCTTAACTACAATGTCCTGCAAATATGAAGAAAGAAAGTAGAATAGAGATGACCTTAGGTGGAGATGCTTAGATTAGATCATTTATTGATGCTTCCAACACTATTTTCAGTTTTGACAGGTTGTAGCACAGAAAAAGAAGTAACTAAGAGAAAAGATATTGAAATAATTTTAAAAATTGAGCTCTTTGTGGAAACCTTCAATGATTAAGCTTGTTCAATGTGCTTAAGAGACAAAGACTGTATCATAAGCATACATACAAGACATACATAATGATAGAGACATAAAATATAACAGACGTCATTGTGACTTTATATGTTCAACAAAACAGAGTAAGTTGTGACAAAACCCAGAAAGATAATAAGTAAAAATTGGATACAGTGTTCAGAATTACTTTCTTTCTATAGGAAAATGCAATCATTGGTACTAATGGTCATCAATTTGACAGAAGAAATTTAGAGCTTTATGTAGATTGTATTAGCATCTGTACTGCATCAGCAGGGAAAAAGTATCTAGCATTAAACTTTCATCCCTCATGTCATCAGCTAAAGAGGAAAAACAACCATAGTGATTTCTGTTGCTAGGGAGAATGCACCCAGCTTGACCCCAGAACACAAAATAGTCAAGGTCTGCACTGATAAATACTGCCTCACAAGAGAAGAGGCTCTGCAGGGTGAGCCAGCTGGTGCTAAGGGCACCCGTATGGGGAGCAGGGCCAGAAGAAAATCTCGGCAGCCTTTGCCTGAAGTGCAGGAAAATCCTTGAGAGTGGAAATTTTCTTTCTATCATTCTTCTTGCTTGCCTTCAAACTTCTCCCAGAAAATTACATATCACATCTTGTGCTCAGGTGCAGTATGTGCACGGCGAGATTCTCCTACAATGTGTAGACAGAGAGAAGATTCACTCTAAGGACCAGAACCGGCAGCAAGTGCCGGTTGCTTTACTTCAGCAGGCAAGAGCAAAGTAAACAGTGCATCCTCAGCCATTTATGACCCTCACCAAAATTGTTATTGACCACGCTGAAGCACACATGACCTATCTTAAAAGAAAGCATTTGGATTTCCTACTATGGTTAAAGCACCAGCTCTGATGCTTTTAGAGGAATTAATGAAACCCCTAAATCTCAGAGCAGTTTCCTGATAGACTTAATGAATAGCTGTCAGCACAACTGGCACTAATTGGCATGCTTTTGAGTACCCTGGGGGAAAAAAAACTCCGAGTGGATAGTAATCACACTTCTTTGATTTCTGAATGTTCAGAGACAGACTGACATTTCGTTTCTGGGGCAGTAAATTGATATTTATACTTTTGTTTCTGTGCTGTTACTTGTTCTATGCACATGCAGAGACCATAATTTCTCCAAAATGCCAATTTGGTATTTTTTCAGAACACACTGTGGAAGGATTTGATTGTGTTGGCAGGAAGGAAAAGGAAAACCCTTCGAGACAAAAGACAAAAACCAAACAACTAACCAAACAAAAAATAAGTGACTCTTACAACCTTGATTTCATCAAACATCTAACTATTGTGCTACTTCAATAACTCTTGACATCACTAACTCTGCTCAGAGAAATTCTCAGAAAGTCTCTGTCTTTTAGAGCTTTGCCACAGTCAGAAGTGCCCTTGAGGCACTTCTTTTTTAAGTGCATGTTTCGTGTATGACTTTTTTCATGGGAGGTTATTTGTGTTAAGGATACTTCACAGATTTGGTGAGTGTGCAATGGCCTCTTCAAGACTAACATTGTTCTTGTGCCCAAACTTGTGGAGCCCTCAAGACAAGAAGGATATGGACTTGTAGCAGGTCCAGAGGAGGGCCACAAAAATTATCAGAGAGCTGAAGCACCTCTTCTATGAGAACAGGCTGAGGGTGTTGAGTCAGTTCAGCCTAGAGAAGAGAAGGCTCCAGGGACTTTTTATAGCAGCTTCCCAGTACCTGAAAGGGGCCTGCAGAAAAGCTGGGGAGGGACTGTTCACAAGGGCTGGTAGCAATAGGACAAGGGACAATGGTTTTAAACTAGAGCAGGGTAGATTTAGACTACATATCAGGGAGAAGTTCTTTACAGCGAGGGTGGTGAGACGCTGGCACACGTTGCCCAGAGAGGTGGTGGAGGCCCCGTCCTTGGAGACATTCAAGGTCAGGCTGCATGGGGCTTTGAGCAACCTGACCTAGCTGAAGATGTCCCTGCTCACTGCAGGTGGGTTGGACTAGATGACCTTTAAATATCTCTTCCAGCCCAATATATTCTATGATTCTATGAAGACAGGTAACTATGGCAGGAAAACATCAACTGAAGATGAGATATCATTCTTGGTAACTTTATCATTTTGCTTAGGTTAAAATGTTAATGATAATGTCCTTGTATTTAGCAGAAAGTGACCAAAATGGTTGTTTAGACCCACCCTGCTCACAGAATCTACACCAAAGGTTGCCATATGCTCAGATAGCCTCTCTTGTCCAGCTCAGTATCCATTGCCATGTAGCAGACAATGAGTTAATTTTAACATTTGATGGGACTCTTCATTTACTCTGATGGATTTTGGCCAAAGTCTGTAAGTAACAAATTACAGAAAAAAAAAAAAATCAGTACTATCTGTAACAGAAAGCTGTACATATAGCTATATGTTTTCTGTTGATTATCTAATTATTGAGACCAAATAGAATCTTAAAAACATTTGAAATTGCAAAGAAATAAAACTTTCCTATCATAAGGTAACACTTCAAAAATGGAAAATTAAAATGTAAGTGTAATATACTAATATAATTGAATCAAAAGAAAATGAAATGTAATTATCTTTTTGGAACAAAGGTTTTGTAATTATAATGGTGGCTGTATTAATCAGATGTCATATTAATACCTGTAGTAAAATGCCTTATGAAGCTTTCTCAGCTAACAGGAAAGTTACAGAAGACTAGTGAAACTAAATGTTAGAAGAATAAAATTATCTTTTCCGTAGTTGAAGTCTAGCTGGATTAAAAAGGACTAGAAATAGTCATGTGAATTAGAGTGGAGTTTGCTCATTTTTATTTAATTCCTGACTGTCCAGCAAAGAAAAGAGAGAGAACATGTATATCTTAAAATATGCTAAAATCAAAGGACGTCACTAGATTTTAAAGTGGACGTATGAGTCAGTCAGTTATACCCAGTGCTGTTAATCTGTGACGGAATCTTATCAGTGTCACTGCGTCAATGGCATGCCCAAGGACACATCAGCTACCTGCACTGTGAAATTCTATACTTCAGATTAGATGCAGTAATAGTTGAAAGCTGTATAAAAAGAGTGAAAGTCACCGTGCTTTTTTCCCCTGTGTACATAAACCCTACCATATTTCAGATACGACTCTCCATTTATTGCCACAGAGACATGGGTCTGTCGTGTGTGAGAACCTCCGGGTGGTGCCTCTTCAGGGAAACTCCCAGAGGATGAGCCCTGATCTCCTCCTTGGCTGATGGGGAGCCCAGCCTGCTCCTGGGTACTGACCTGGCTCAGCCCATGTTTCTCTCAACAGCAACAGAAAGTATATCCTTTTTCAAAGACTTCAGGAAATTTAATCTGGTGAAGTTCAGGGCTGTTCTGTAGCCAGATTTTCACTGGGCCTTGTTTCATTTTCACTCCTGCATAATGCATGAAATGACACACAAGAAAGCAAGATATAATGAAAGCAGCAGCTATAAATAAACATAGAAACTTACCCACGTATTTTGTTAAAGGAAATCAGATAATGGGATTAGCTTCTCTTACGGAAAATGGATTCTTATCTTCTCAAGCACAAGTCGTATGAATATTTTCACGACAATACTTTGAATGTTTTAGTACCTAGAGCTGCCATGTTTGGAGTCCTGAAGAGATACTCTTGCCCAGAGATATCTTCAGAAGAAATTAGATGCTTTTAATGCTATCACTAACTGCAGCATCACCTACTGAAAGAAAAAGAATTTAAAGATTTCAATTCACTTTAATTTTCAGTTCTCTTTAATTTGGTTCCACTGGATCAGGCCGCATAATCTTATAAGATTTTTCTTCCCTTCTGTTTGAGCAAAACAATAGACTCAAAAGTGCTTTAGGTTTCCTGAATTAGGTTTCCTATTTTATTTTTGTATATCAGCAACAGACAATACCCGAAAATGTTCTTGACTGATCCATCAAATTGAATACATATCCAATACATATATATATATAAACATTCAATACATATAGATGTATATATGAATCTGACAAAAATATTCTGGTCTATAGTTTTGGAAAATTTTGGCATCATAATGTATCTTTAATTGCAGCAGCTGTAAAATTCTAACATGTTTGGGTTTAGTTCAGTTGAGCAGATCCTCTGCTATGTAGAATAATGGGTCATTAAAGAAAAGCCTCCTAGGAGAGAAGTTGTCTAAAGCATAATGATTCAGATTAGCTTTTCAAAGGAATTTGGAATAGTCAGATTCACCTTTGATCTTGTTTAGTATCAAAAATGAGGATTCTATATATTAAGTCTGCAAGCTAAAGCTGTGGCAAAGGAAATTGAATAAAACGGATTATTTCCTGTGTGAGGTCATTTGATAGATTTAGTTCTAAATGCTCTCTCTCAGGAATTGCCTGAGATCCTAAAAGCTGGAGAACAGACAAGCAGAAAGATGTGAATTTTGCTAGCTGGTTAAATCCACTGAGAGCGCTGACGGAGTCTGAGACAAAGTCAGGTGGACTTTTCATAGGAGAGGAACAATAAAGCAAGTGAGGAAGCTGCTAATATTTTACAGAGACTGTTGTTTGATCCAGTTTCAATAAAAAGGCATAATACAGCATCCATGCCCACTCAAATCCCTGCTGTGCTCTCCCCAGGTTGTTGGAGACTCAAAGAAGGGATGTGAGTTTTTAACAATTCTCTTTCATGTTGTCAAAAACCAGATTAATCCATGAAATTTTGGACCCAGTTAGGGATATGGATGTGTGACCTCAGGTTGCTTTTCTCTTCTAGCTCCCTGGAGTTTTATCTCCGTCACAATCGCACTTACGCTGGAAGGGATTTTACACTTCCTTTGAAAGACATATTTGACTCAATCAAATAATTTTTTATCTATACTTGATTTGTGCAATTTCTTTGGTAAAATCACAGAATGATTTTTCATTATTTGCCTTGAATCTAGTGACTGAATGTATCTGAAAGGTTGAATATTAACATGTTGAAAAATAATGATTTTTGAAAAAACCATTAAAAAGCTAATGATAAGTTGAAAAAGATTTATCATGTTGCAGCCGTGTGTTTTAAAAGTCCAGATGCATACAATCTCAAATACACTTTAAGTCCTTGGGGGGAGTGCGTGGGAGAAATGTTACAGAAATATTCTGTTAATAACATATCTGATTACAGACGTTCAGTCTGAATGTGCTACATTGAAAATTATAGTAGATACAAGAATTCAAGATTGATCTTAAACTTTATACTGCTACTATTATCTCTAGAAATCCTGGATATGTAAATTCAGACACAATATATTTGACAAGCTTAAAAAAAACCAATATAATTCTGGCAATTTCTGAAAGGTTGTTAAAATAGGCCCTTATTAGCATAACCTCTTTCATGTAAAATCAAGATTTATTTTTTTCTTTGACACTAAAACAATTCAGAATAAATATACTTGGGGGGGGGGAAATCTCACAATCTATGCAGCAATGGCAATGAGTTTTATGCTTTTTATTTTAAAGTGAACACAGCTTTCCCACTCACAAAAGTCACCTATATCTAACCACCACAAAACAGTTTCCTGACCTTTAGAGCAGTCCATATTTTGTGCCTTTCTTTTGATTCAACTATGCGTTTCCTTACTTCTGTGTTTACTCACCATTTCTTCAACATTACTGATAATTTGTTTGTAAGCTATTTCAAAAGACTTCCACATTTTCATTCCAATACCCTTTTTCTTATCACCATGGGAACCACTGTCTTTTTATCCTTCAAGAAAATTATGTTTTAGAAAAGCTCTCATCCTTGTAATGGAAATTTGCAGGTGAGAACAGCTTCATTCTGTATTCTTAACTTAGGGACAATTTTACTACTTCTGGTGAAGTATCATCTCTGCTGGCTATGTCTATACTGTAGTCAGAGGTACCACTGTCCCTCCTAGAAGTGCAGTCGCAGCAGTCAGTTGAATACTCGTTACAATTTTAGCACTGGACAAGGGTGAGTCAGCAGCAGCAAGGGGTTCTGCAAGTGTTATAAATGATGCTCAATAAGTCTTTGCAGCTGAAGCAACCTACCATCGAAACCTGCAATTTTAGAGCCGCTTCGGGTATGCCTATGTACTCTGCAGCTACTGTAGGTTTTGTACTGCAAACGTTACTTTGACAGTCATGTCTGTATTTTTCTCATTTAGTAGTTTGCATTGATAAATACGAGGGAAACCAAGGGGGGGAAATCTAGGACAAGAGCTGGTGCATTAGATCTCATTACAGAATTAACATTAAAAAGAAAAGGAACAGTGAAAGGGAGATGAATACCATTTTCAAGGCTTAAAAGAAATTTTAAATTGCCCTGGAGGATAAATAGAAGAAAGATAAGTGTATTCCCAGAACAAATTGTTCTGAGCTGGGCTTCCTTCTCCTTCACACATGCTAGTTGTAGGATCCCAGGGCTGGCAATGTCTCAGAGGCCATCACAGTAAGCAAACTACAGTGGATTTGGGAAAAGATAGCTTAATATTTGACTGCTCCCTTGAGAGAGACCTGGGCTTCCAACTCCGTGAGCTAAAACTTTCAGATGGTAGGGTGATATCATCTCATGCTAAAATACACTTTACTTCCTCATGGATTTGTTAAGTGTTTGGGTTTTTAGCAAAATGCCCAGTTTCTCTAATATGTGAGAGAAGGGTGTAAAGGAAGGATAGAACTGTTTCCTAATCAGCCCAGTCTGTCTGGTTTTCGGTCATGCTCAGCTTTCCGCTGAACCCAGTGACGTACGTAGCTCCCACTCCTTTGTCTGGAGAGAAGGAAATGGTGGGTTTGGCTCCAACTCTCAGGTGGCTGAAACACTCCTCAAGGCTTCTGTTTTCTATGTGCAGGCACACAGAGAACTGGACCCCCCAAGCACTAAAATAACATAAATATTTACAGTTCATCGCATGCAATCAGATGCAACCTGCCCTTATTTTAATCATAATTTTTATCGTGTTTCTACAAATCTCCTTTCAAAGGATTTTGGTCACTGTATCTATGGAGCTAAGCCTTAGGCAGCATGAGAACTGTGCTTAACTGTGCTTAACTTCTTCAGTTTCCCATCTTATTTTCATGCCCTTCCCAGCACCACCCATCAGACACATTTGTCTGTAATCTTAAAAAGAGAGACCTAACTTAGACATTTAGGTGGGCTATTTTTCAGTTGCCTTTTAAAGAGATCAACATTTGCCCATGTCAGAGTAAAAGCCTCAGATGCCATTTCATGTTTCAGAGCCTATGCCTTTTCTGCAGCAGGCAGAGTATTTCTTGAAGCAAGTAGTCTAGTCAATTTTGGATTTATGGACATAATTCAAAATTACTTTCATCTACTGATTCTCTATTTGTTTCCTGGCCCCTCCACGCTCAGAAAGTAGTATTAATCTGTGATTCATCAGATATTATTCATAAGATTCTGAAAAAAAATGCTTTACAAGAAGCTATTAAGGAACATAAGCTGTCATGATATGAAAGATAAAGTACTGTCAGGGATTAGGAAAACCTAAAGTCAGAAAACAAAGTAGAAAAAATGAGGGAGAAAGAATAATGTTAGGGTGTGATCACAGACACACGTGTAGCAATGCCTGTGAATTAGAGAAGGGACTGGAGAGGAAGGGAGCACCAGCCCTAGACAAAGCATCCCTTCAAGGCTCAGGGCATCCCTAACCTGCTGTGGTTCAATATTGATAAACGCAATATAAGAGTTGGATATATGCCACTACATTTGCTACAAAGTTAACTAACTTCTTAACTAAATGTAAAGGACCATTTCACATACAAAATAAACCTCAGTTCAGTTGTGGCTGTGATGGTAGAGGCACAGACATGCATATGGAAATCTGCAAGAAGCAGAGATAGTGATATGCAAATAATCCTGAAGCTATAAAGTCTTTTGAAAAAAATGTGCAGCCACACATTGAATACTGTGTTTGGCTCTGGTTATCCAAACTAAATAAAATATTAGAGAAATGGAGACTCTGTAGTAACAAGTAACAACGGTTTTTATAAACATAAAAAAAAATCACAAAGAGATTAACTAAGAATATTAGGACTGTTTACTGTGGAAATGAACTGAACAAGATAAAAATGTATGTAGTTGGTAAATAAATAATTTTTGAACTCTTTTTTATTCCAACTCACACAACTGCAAAGTGTCAGATTCTAAATTGATGAAAGGAAGTGTTTATTTTAGACAACTTACAGCTAATCTGTAAAATTCATGTCGTGATTCAAGCTAAATGGGATAGACTTCAAGGGAATAAAAATTGTTTATATTTTTATCATCCATTGCATCTTTTCTGGAAAATAACTTTTCAAACATGCTGAAAATTTTATTATTTGTAGTCATTTCCCTTTAAAGCAGAAAGATTTTATGTTGGTTTCCTAAGAGAAATTAAGCAAATGAAAAATAATGTGTCAGCACTGTTTAATTTCAGATTTTCTAGCTCATTATTTGCTGATTTCTATTTTCTTTATTTATCTGTTTCCCCATACCTTTATTTTGTTTATTTTCCTTTCATTTCAAAAACCGAAGAATTACAAGGATTCAAGTACAAAGATGTAAGACAAAGAAAAGAGTAGGTCTTTTTGGCTGGGTGTTTTGATCTAAAATGTTCCACCATGCTTTTTAGAAAAGCAAACTTCTTTTAAGAAAATTTTACTTTTATTTTGAAAGGTATTACTAGAAAATATTTAACATACTTTCAGTGATTCAGGGGAATCCTAAAGGGAAAGGATCACATTATGCAAGGATACAAGCCTCATCCTTATGGTAGAATTCCTATAATAATTCCTTCAGATTCTAAGGAAAAAGTTCCAGTGACTAGGTCTCGTGGGTTTTGTAAGCCTGGTATGAAGTAACTGTGTCAGTTCATCAGAAAGCAAGCACAAACTTACTGTGAGGTGTGGATCGCTCACAGAGCTGTAACTTTTTTTCCCTCTCCAGTGGACTATGGTCACACATGATATTAAATTGGCTGTATCTGATGTTTCATAGTCCCCCCCCTACCCTTCCCTCCATCTAATTGCTTTGAACTCTCAGACTAAAGTCTGAAAATGCAGATTAATATTCTTCGTGACTGAAAGTTTTCAAAAGCATAGCAGAACATTAAACGCCACAGCATTCAGCCTACCAAAATAGACTCTGATCTGCAGCCTCACAGCACCAGTGAGAGCAGAACCAGCACACACCCTGTATTATCCCAACAGTCTCCCGTTCACTCTGTATCTGTGCATGTGTGTGCTATAAAATACGCAAGGCCACCCACTCATGGCATTATGTGTTGCACTGAGATCTGATATAGGCCAACAGGCATGGAGGGAGTTCCCCGGGTGGTGACCCTGGCACAGAAAGCGTGAGGGATGTGAGGAAGAGAGCAGGAGAGTGCATGAGGTGTGATCTGTCTCTGTGAGGGCATGACCAAGCTCAGGTCATGCAGGCAGCCTCCACAGGGGAAGGGGTGCATGTCTGGGGTGTTTTGGAAAGGATTATGGTCTTTCGAAGTGGTATCAGGAGGCAGGCTGATTGTAGGAACAGCGATTGGTCAGCAGCAAAGGAATATTCCCACTCTCACCTGCACATCTTACCCAGGAGATTATTTCTGCAGCACAAACACAACAGGACACTCTTCCTCTTGCCACCACTGTCAGGCTTGTACTCATATTCCCTACCCTGTTCTCGAGATTCTTTGTCCTTCCTCTTGCAAACATGGTTCCTCCAGCTGTGATTCTGTCTGTCAGATTGGGGTGACTGTTACGCCCATCACACCTTTGTAAAACTATAGTATCAGCAGTCATCATGAACATTTCTGCATCCAAGTAACTAATTTTCATGTACATAATCTGAATTTCATCATCACTTGTATGTAAACTTCACCCCTCTCATTCACTCACTGAGTAAAGAGCAAAGTGGAAAAAAACCCCTCATCTTCAACGAAATTAAGTGATATTATATGTAGGCTGTAGTATAAAATACTGAAACTTTAACATATATCTTTTGTAATGAAATAAATATTTCCTAAATATTACAATAGACTGCTCCTTTAGACTTTGGAGGTTATTAAATGCAACCCAAGGTACATATCTCAAACCGAAGACAGAATCTGAGATTCCTTTTTTCTTTTCCCCAAATCGTGCTCCTCAAAGATAGTTCTAGCCCAACGGAAGAGCTACATTGATTACATTTTCATTTGTTATATTTATGGATTTTCATCCACAGACCAAGATGATAAAGAGCATTTAAAGGACTCTATTGATACATTTTTCTTCATTAAAATTTCTTTAAAATTATATTTTGGTGCTAATTCCATCAGGATTTCTCTAGTAGATTTGTGGTGGTATCTTATCCAAGAAGAGCTGGCAAAGACTATTCAGTCCATAAGTGTATTCTGTGGCCTGTGCAGATGTGTTCCAGACCCAATAAACTTTTCTGATGTTTTGCTGACCACATCTGCCATGGGTCAAGCACTGGGGATTCCACGGGTTCTCCTGGGATAAACAGTTCTTTGCATTTAAGGAGCTTGTTTGTAATATCTACTGAACTGGAAGGACAGGAAAATTTCTTCAGAATTTATCACTCAAATTCCTGTGTCGCTGTAAAAAATATATGCTGGCATGTACCAAGGTCTTATATTTGCTGATTCTATTAACAAACCTGGCAGCTTTATGAAGGATGAATTGAGCTGCTGTCTATTTCATGAAACAAAATACAAATCACACCTCAGATCAAGTAGTATATATTTTCATAAATGTTTAAGTCACAAGCACAAATAAAAGCATAAAAAGGAAGCTTTTATTTTGCAATATGTGGTGATCCACACAGGCACAGTTGGTGCTTATTCGGGTTAAATTTTTCCGTAGGCAAATAATGGTCAGGGAAACCTCAAAACATTAACGAGCAAATTTCCCAGACCAAAACATTTAACTTCTTAGATTCAATTATAAAAAATAATTCTGTGGACTGTAGAAGAGCTTTCCGTTTGCAAAGTGTACCCTTTCCACAACTATGGGAGTTGTTGTTTGAACTGAAATTACTGATCCTTGTAGAGCACTCTGCTCTCAAATAAGCCTTCCTTGATTCAATCCTGTAAACACTTTTAAATCTCATCTCTGAGAAGTTTTTACTATCCTCTGTACCATTATTTAAATGAACTGTGACACTTTCAAGTGTAAATTGATGAGACACTTAGCTGCATTATAGAAGAGATGGTGAAACAAATGGTACGTGTAATATACTAAGTGCAGAAAGATGTTGTCCTTGAATTGGCAAATTTACCTTTGTTCCATGTTCCATTTGATCAGGCAGATGTCTCTGTTCATGTTATATATAGTTTATCTGACAGGGAGGGTTGGAGTACACATGTGTGGATACATATGTATGCATGTACATATAGATGTGTGTAAATGTATACATATACTATGTAAAGGGTGCTGACAGCCCATAAAGCCAACCAGCAGGTCGAGAGAGGTGATTCTCCCCCTGTACTTTGCTCTGAAGTACTGCACCAGCTCTGGAGTCCCCAACACAAGAAGGACACGGACCTGTTGAAGAAGGTCCAGAGCAGGGCCACAGAAATTATCAGAGAGCTGGAGCACCCCTCCTATGAGGACAGGCTGAGAGATTTCTAGTTGTTCATCCTGGAGAAGACAAGGCTCTGAGAAGACCTTATTGTGGCCTTCCAGTACCTGAAGAGGGCCCACAGGAAGGGTGGGGAGGGACTGTTTACAAGGGCATGTAGTGACAGCATGAGGGGCAATTGTTTTAAAACTAAAGTGGGGTAGATTTAGATTAGGCATTAGGAAGAAGTTCTTTGCTATGAGGAAGGTGAGACACTGGAATAGGTTGCCCAGAGAGAATGTGTATGTCTCATCCATTTATGTGTCCAAGGCCAGGCTGGATGGGGCTTTGAGCAACCTGGTCTAGTAGGAGGTGTCCCTGCCCATGGCAGGGCGCCTGGAACTATCTTCAAGGTCCCTTCCAACTCAAACCATTTGACAATTCTATGAATCAATATATTTGCAGTAATCACAATTATGATCACTAAGGACATTTGCAATACAGATTACGTTGGAAATTCCCTGTAAGCACAGCCTTTTTGGTAGTCAAGCAGAGATATTAATTGGTGTCAGATAAACAGCATAACCATGAGATAACCGCCCTCCCACTTCCAGTAAATAGGACTCACCAGCTCCAGTACAGTACTGTTTTGACACAACAGCTGCATTTCTACTCATGAAAATAGTTTCATTTTGGATCACACGTGGTGCACAGACTCTGCACCCATGATGACAGCAGACCTAGGACTTCTCTGAGGCAGCCCTACAGCACGGTATGTTTCCTCCTCAGTCCTAAGGCTCCCCATGTAATTAAGATACCAAACACAGTCCAGAGCAAAAATAAATAGAGGAAAAGAGAGAAGAGGAAAGAGCCAGAACATTTTTCTGAAAGTATATGTAAAATATCTGGTTGAAGAGAAAGAAGGCAGTGAGAAGGCCACTCTATCCACTGTTTCCTTCAGGCAAGGAAGTAGCGAAGGGTAATGTTTTGAAGTAGAGAAATCTTTCCTGATGTAGAGCAATGATATGCCTCCCTGTACTCAAAGTCTTTAGATTGATTATGTGCTAAGAATAATAAATTATATTGCAAAAGATGAAAAAAATATGTATTTCAATAGCCAAAGCAATTTCTGTCTCCTCAACACTGTGAGAAGTATCAGATGCCATCAGAATGATTTTTCAGTATGATTTGTTTGGGACTGAACCTGGCTATGTTTGCAGGCAGCACTCCAAACACAGCACATGCTACACACTGCTTCACATTATGTGCAGGTCTTTTTGGGACTTTCTTAATCACTTAATTAAACAAAGTCGTTTGCAATTGTTTTGGGAAGTTAAAAGCTACTGCACCTGAGCAAAACAGGACTGAATGCAATTATAATTGCTATTACCAGCTTTCATTTACCACCAGTTACATCAGCACCTGTGTGTTCACAGAATCAGAGCGTCCCCACATGGACTTTGCTGGGAATGATGCATCAAGGCCATTGATCTAGCCACCTCCTTCTCTGTTCCCAGCTGGCTTCTATGGGTTCAGCTAGGGTCGTCTCCATGCTATTCTTCTTTCATGGATGGATCGCCCATTTACTAAGCCTTTCCCCCAGAAAACACAGAGATGTTGGGACCAAGTGTGCTGGATGGACAGACCGAGTGAACTTGTCACCATGACCATCTGATTATGCCAGGGACTGATGAGAGAGAACTTCAATAATTTCCTCACCACCATCCCTCTCATGAGATACAGACATCATTCTGGGACAAGATATAAATTTTCTCAGGACTTTGTTAGGAAGAAAAGATCAGTGAGAGGAGAAAGGCTCTCACAATTACACTTCTCGTGGTCCTAAGGAGGCCTGTGTGATGAGAGAATTGTTTCCCAAGCCCTGGATGAAAGTTGCTATCAAAGTATCTTCCACTTAATGTTACAGACAGACAAAAGGTCAGTAGGAAAGGAAATATGAATTTGCTTACCTGGAGATATTGAAACTGAAGAAATAACATTCTCTTGGACGTAGAACTGAAATGGATTATCACAGTTTAAGTGGCAAAATGGGGTTGAGGACAGGCTGGTGGCCTGGAGACAGAACAAGCTGTAATGTCAGCTTCTGGTTTCTCTGAAACACATCTATACATCTGTGACCAAGTTTGTTGAAGTTAGTTACAATCTCAGTCACAAATAGGTTTTTATATTGCTTTGCTCTTCATCCTGTTACCTAAGAAATATATCTGCTTTTCTATGCAGTTGCAGCCATTACTTTTCTATTTTTTTTAGTTAAAGTTAAGTCTGCCATTATGGTCTCTGTGCTAAACAAGGTGCTGCACATAAAGATACAGCCATATTCTACTACCCTTACCAGCACTGTTTGGGTAATCAGCAAGATTTGTCCTGACATAGTTATTGAAAATTGTTATCCAGCATAGCTAAGACTTGAATAAACCAGCTTCTCAAAGGCATGATAGATGTTCTTGTTTGAGGTATTCATAGATTTTCTTTAGCTATTGCCATAGGGCTAAATGGGCAGGCTTTCAGCCGTCACAATTACATAGACATTAAGATGCAAGTCATTATGGCATCTTTGCGTCTGTCCCATTTTGACAGTAAGTGGTTGTGATCCTTCAGTCCCTACTTATTCTTTTTTTTTTTCTTTTAACAGGCAAAATCACCAGTGAAGTCAGAAATCAGAAGAGAATGCTCCAAATTATTCTAAATTATTTTTGTTAGTTGTTTAATTTTGTGGTGTGTCTATCCTTGTCCTCCATTATTTTGCAGCTGCCCTAAAATCTGTTCGTCAGAAAATCCTTTTATTATTTGTCAATGGAGAGAACATCCTTTAAAATATCTTTCAAAAGTAATCTGTTGTCTTAAGTAAAGATCATGTAGCAGTAGGAAATGCCCTGTTTGTCTTAGTTTTGAACTGTATTTACACACACTTAATTTTTAGAATAGTAATTAACATTGATGATAAATGTAAAAATCTTCTGATATGATTCTTGTAAGTCACAACCGTTTAGCTCTAGAAGCAATTAGAAAACATTGAATAAATCTTTAATCAGAAAACGTGTCAAAAACAATCTAGTTGTTTTCAAAGTGCTTGGAAAATATTCCTAATTTGATGTTTGAACTCCCGGAATTCCCCTCCACCCAACCACTGACTGGTAGACACCTCCGTAGCAGTCAGTAGCTTACTGGTAAGAGGAAACCTACAGTTTGAGATATTCAGTTAATTCTATGATTGTGATCAGGGTCTTGAACTTCATTATTCTACCTCCATACCTGTTTAACTTAGCTAAATCCAGAAGCAGCCTTTAATTCTTGAGTTTATATGATAAAGTGCCCCATATCCCCAACACCTTTGAGGGCAAGACACAATTTAGCTAGTGAGAAACACGATAGACTTTCAGGAGACAAAAATCAAAGACTTTCTTGGCTGGAACTTTGTACTTCAGCCATATAACTACAGTAGAAAGAAAGAATGTGAGGAAACAGTAGGATGAACCTTTACCTGCAATTAACCTTGCATCACAATAAAGCACCCACTTAAGTGTCCTCTGCAGCCTTGCACAAAAGAAATCGCTAACCCAAAAGAAGCCCTTTCTTTGTATCAACTCCTAAGAAAAATTGGGAGTTCTGAGGTACAGAACTTACATGTACTTGTATGTCAGTTGAAAATCCTAAGCAGTAAGATCTTTACTTTGTCTCTCTCTTTCTGGTTGTCTGGGAGAAAATCTTTAAAAGACTTTTTTTTTTAAGATAAGAACAGGAACAGTCTTGGTGTTAAAAATGCTCATTGAATACAAAAAAGTGCCCTAATCCTGCTGTTTTCAGCATCATTCTGCTTTCCAAAACCCACTAGTATTTGGTTCCCATCAACAAAAAGTGTCATTATATTATAATGAATAAATACCTTTGTGGTCTTGACAATTTGTTTTAAAAATCTTTATAATGCCGACATGTTCCCTTCATTTTTTTGTGCTGCCTTTTAATCCTCAATAATCACAGAATCACAGAATGGTTGAAGTTGGAAAAGACCTCTGAAGGTTACTTGGTTAAACCTCCCTGCTCAAGCAGGGCTATCTAGAGTTGGTTGCCCAGGACGATGTCCAGGTTGCTTTTGAATAGATTACAAAACAGAAAGACTTGCATAACTAACATATTATTGATTTTATTTTTAGTCCAGCAAAAGATATTCGTTTTTAATCTACCTGAACCTGCTATAAAATCTATTATGTATGGATAACAGCTGAAGATTTTTGCATATTGGAAACTTGAATGGAAGGTAGATGTTATTCAAACTGATCCACGGGATTGAGGCAAAATTTACATATTTAAAACTGAGAAAGTAAACAGATTCAGGGCAAAAAAAAAATGGCTGAGCTTGCCATTGAAAGCTAACAGTGAACATCATGTGCTTATGAGAGAGAAAATATCAAATTGAAGCACAAAGGTACTCCATGATACTTGGCATCTTGCTTTAGGAATCGTAAAAGAAGCACGTTGGCATAAGCTGGAAAAAAATGGAGTCACAGTGGAGAAATGGATTGAAGTCGAGGAGCTGAAATGTGGAACTGTTATTGACATTTGTGATATTATTGTTGTAAATATTTCAAATATTCTCAACATATACAGCCTATGTGGGGCATTTTCTCGTGCCAGTTATATTCCATTATGATTGACCAGAATTTAGGACATTAAAACAATTGAGATTTTTTTATATATTTTTTTCGTGGTAAATTTATTTTCAGATCTTCGGAGATGTGGAAGAGCAAGAGGCACTTTTTCATGATAGAGTTATGGTGAAACATCTGTAAAGTCTTCGAACACTGTAGCCACTCCAAGCCGTTTCGGAGAATTTAGAGAATAAATTCTACTTTATCACTGCATCATTTTCATGTTAAGGGGAGCCTGGAGTTGGGCAAGGAAGAGGGGAATGAGTGTTTATTTATACAGAAATCACTACACAGGTTTAAAAAAAAAAAAGAAGAAAAAGTGCAAAGCAAAATATTTTACTCTCTGCAGAAAGGGAGAAGGAAGAAGTGAAGCAAAGATGAAGATGAAATGGAATTATATGAGTGACTGGAGCTGGAAAGTAATCTCAATTGTCCTTGTTCCTCCACTGGACCATACTTCTGCTGTCGACCTGGAGATGATTAGTGGGATGATGTCAGAAATGCAAAGAGAGAGAGAGCACAGAACCAAAAGAATTGAAAAGGTGCACCCATTCCTCTAAGAACTTAGAACTGTTCATGGCCCCTGTCCCATTTGATCCATGCGTGGAAAGATTAAGAGAAGCTGATACTTTCTGGACTGATTCCCCAAGGTGCTCAGTACCTGCCCCTGCCATTGACTTTTTTCTCCTATGTGTGTCTGGCTCTTTTGAGTACCAGACAACACTGGAAGTGCTAGAACATCTCAGATTCTCATAAGAGCATCCACTTCTCAGCTAATCTCTGGGATGGCTGGAGATCACCTTTCCTAGGGAAGAAAAGAGAGAACTCTCTGCAGTTGTTCAACGTGGGTGTAAATGCCCATTTCTCTCTCTCATGGGAACTGTACTAGAGGCAGTACTCCAAGACACTTGACTTTACCTTTGAAATACCTTTGAATAAATATTTATAGCTAGTAATGACAGCAGCATCTACTCTTGATATAAGTAGGAATTAAAGCAAAAAGAAGACTACTGCTTTTTCGAGCATTTGCAACTCTTCGCATTTCTTCTTGCTGCCCAAAAAAGTTATAATACTGCATTTGAGAACATTATGCTAAGCTTCCAACACATCAGGGCTGAAACTAGGACTATGTCTACCATTAAATTGTTGGTCCTTGGAGCATGCAGAGTAAAGCTGTTTGCATTACAAATAATCTGAAATAAAGCGGTTTGTTAGTCACTTTTCAAATAATAAAGAAAATAATTTATTTGCTTTTCAGTGAACAAAAATTACCTGTTCATTAGTTGTTTGTTCACTTACTGTCACAAAATGCAGATCAATTTTTAGGAAATTAGTCTGTATTTCAATCTAGAAAAAAAATTGGCACGTGCGAAATACAACCAGTCAATTCAATGAGGGTGACAAGGTGCAAATTAACTTTAATCTATCTTTGTTCTAGTAATCATGGGGCTATTCAAAAGCCAAATGTTGAGGCTTTTGCTTAGAGAAGTAACCTGTGTGCATATTATTCCATCATTTTAAGCTCAGGAGGGGCAGTTTTCTATTGTACATTAGCATATATATTAGATCCAATCTATGCACAAGCTTCGCATTAGCCTGCATTGATTGCAACATGAAAGGAGTCAGTATTATAGTGCTACAACTCTAGTGCAAATGCAGTTATAGCAGTAAAACAGTGTTTCCTACTGGCATAGCTTGCCCACTTTCTCATACAAACTTTCCCAAAGTAAGCAACTTCTTGTGTTGCTAAGAGAGATGAAGAATGGAGATTCATCTGTAGTCAGGCTTTAATATATGGAATTATGAACAATCAACCACAAAGCAAGCTAGAGAGTGAATTTACAGAGTCGGGACATTTGTGCAATTATTCATTGGTAAATGAAATTCATGTTAAATTGCTTGCCTTTGAGTGAAAACAGCGTTTACTACCCAAAAATACATTGTGAGAGAGGAGTCTGCCCAGGGCAGTTACTATAGATTAATTGCTTGTCTGTAAATTCATACACCGTAGCATGTTTTGCAGATGTTCATGGCTCTGCATTACAGTTTCTTTCTCATATTAATGTTATAAAATTAAAAGGGAGAACACAATCAGTATCTGAATTACCTGTCAGCATATCAAACCCATATTCATCACTCATGGTACACTGGAAAAAAATATTATGAGAGCTGTGATCTAGAGTCACATCCTAAAAGAAAATGCCATTTGGAAGAAGAGTTAGTGGATATTCAGTTGCACCAGAAAAGTAAACAAATGAAGTTGGCATGCCAACACAGAGGAGAGATTCTAATGTCTTGCTAATTTTGCTCTTTTAAAAGCTGAATGTGACACATTATTTTTGCTAAGGAAGTCAGCACTTTATTTATACTCTGTTAAACTTTCATCAGTTTCCCTGATATGGTTTCTTATATGAAAGAATTTGTTACCCCACAACAGTCATAACTAGGGAGCAATTAGCTATTTTTTTTTTTCTATTCCTGTGTTGAGCTGCTTGGATCAGGGATAATAGATATAATGAGAGTAATCACAGAGATATATTTCAGTCTTGAGAGATTTGCTGACAGTAGAAACTGCCAGGATGGCAGCACTGCTGAGCTGCTGTGAACTGCCACCAAGCCTGGGGCATAAACAGGGTCTGGGCAATTCCTCCCCTAGGGCCCAGTGCTGCTCCCAGAGGTGTCCTTCAAACCACGGGCTGCAGAGGTGGTTCTGATGTAGGAAAATGTAACTGTGGCTTCTCTTTTTGCTGTTTTTTGTCTTACCCAAGGAACAGGAGAGAAAGAATATTTTCTGGAAACCAAGAAGACTAATAATGTAAATGTCATGGCTTGGACACCAGATCATTTACTGACTCAGAATGGGATATACGATAGTATTAAGAAAAGTATAGTGCTGTGTAAATTAAAGGAGACAAACAAGTAAGCAAACAGTTGCTAGACTAAACCACAGTTTTCCTCTACAAGACTTACATTTCCTTACTTTCTCATCTTTGGTCCTGCCCTTGAGACAGAAAGTTTTGCAAATATTTATTTCAAGTCACAATGAGTAATCTAATAGAGTATAATAGGAAGACCTGTCTATATACATGTAGATTTCTACCAGAAGAGCTCATTGGATTTAAGTTGGGTGTGATTATTTTTTTAGGTTACCTATATGTCCTAATTTGTCTTTCTTTCCACAGCTGTGCTAGTTTGTAGAGGAAAAAAAAAATAGAAAAAAACCCCAAACAAACAAAAACCACCCATCCAGATACAGAATTTTGGTGGTTTCAACAGAACATTGATGCCTTGATTGACTGTCTCCAGGCATCTCCCCTTTCTTTTCCCCTTTCAGCTTTACATAATGTGTGACTATTTACAGAACAGGGCCTTCCCATTTTTTTCTGTAATGACACCGGAACTACAGAAAACAGTTCAAAAACCACAGAATACAGTCTAAAACATTGATCTATGTAGGCTTTGTTTTTTTCTTCTTTACTAGAATTATGGTGATAATTACTTTAACGAGTCAAAATTTTTAAGAAAGGTGGCAATTGTTTCTGAACTACCACATGGATAAATTTGTTTGAGGGGAAAAAAAGAAAAGATAAAAAACAATAAATATTTTTAGGTCTGAAATAGAAGTAGCAATTTCAAAGCAGTTCTAGACTGGAAATAACTGCTCTGAATTTAATTTAATTATGCTACTCAATTACACAATCTGAGAGAAAAATGTGGATGGCACCAGTCAGGAAAAGAGGGATGATAGAAAAGGAAGAGATAATAAGGTCATTGGCTCCTGTGGGACAAGAAGAGAAATTAGTAATTATCACCTATGGAACACTGAGTTAGCAGGAAACAGCTTGGGAAAAACTGCAGTGTGCCACGAAACTAATATCTCAATTGACTCTATGGCTTTTAGTATCTTTAGAGGTCATTAGATTTTGAAAGCTATATTTTGTGAATTCCTGCTACAAGAGTGACATCAACAGTTTTACACAAAGTTTTATACAAAGATGCAGTCAAGGAGGTCACATTTAGATTACTTGGTCTTATATATAATTTTAAATTTTCCCATTGAAATCTATGGGAAGACTCTTATTCACCAAAACCAGAGTGCTTCATTATTATGACGATTACTATTATCGCCACTATTATTGTTATTACTACTGTTACTGTTGCTATTATTATTGCACACATCTTAGGCTAACAATGGGAAAAGAAAGGTCTTTCACTAAGATGGAAGCATATATTTGGTTTGAAGCCTTCACCAAGTTCCCTGAAACTGTTAAAGGTGATACACATGATCTCAGCGTGAATTTACTAAACAAAATATGCCTTACAATTATGAATTCAAACCCATGGTTACAATCGTTCACAGGTGTTCTCAATCTAGCTAAATGACACTGTTTAAAAATGATAAAGGAAAATAATTTTCAAACTTTAAGTAGGTCATCTCCCATGGTATCTTGAAAGTGCAGATAAATTAACATTCATTTCCTTCGAATGGCAAACTGAGGCAGAACAAGTCATTAAAACTTATGGTTCCACAGAGCTGTTGACTATTTACACACTTTCTGCTCTAGGGTCATCATCTTTGGGAAGGTTTATAAAGTTTTAGAATGCTTTCACAGCTCTCAGTCACCATATACTATGAAAGGGACCAGGTGAATGTCATCTTGAGACATCCCCATATAACTGCTTTTCTCTCCTATCAGGTGACAGCAGTTTTTACAGGAATAAGGGCAGCTGGAAGCCAAAAAGGAGTACTTGAAATGCAGCAAAACTGAGTCACTAAGGAGAGGCTGACTTTTAGCCAGAAGTTAAATTAAAATGCACTGAAAACAGTGGGAATTATATTAAAGTGATTGCTTTCACTATAAGACTGAGCTTTCTCAAGGTCAACCTTATGTGATGTTGTTTTCCTTTCGTCAATTCACTCAGCTCTCAGGAAGTCACATAGACAAAAACCAAAATCAGTCAAGTTATAGTTTTGTTTGTTAATTGGAGAATAATGCAAAACCCAGTAATGTAGGTGTTTCAAATGTTTCGAAGCTGAGGATTCAAGTTAATTACAGCAACATCTTGATGATCCTCAGCAAGATAAATCATCCAATAGAGACCTCCTTTCCCAGATTTTGCTGATATTTCACATTTTGCTGAGGTTAACTTACACATTTTTCACAAAAATCCTCCACTTTCTTTGTCACCATAGGCAACTCTCTCATCTCCTGTAGTCATCAGTGTCACAAAGTTAGTGTGGTTTTTTTTTCTTTTGGTTTCTGTCTTCATTTATTTTCCCCTCAGTATTGCCATTAAATCCTGCTGCTATTTCTTACATATCTGAGAAATCCAGTCATTCTTCTCTGTCCCTACCAGCAAAACATGTGTTCCCACAACATTTTGCTGCTTTGCAGCAGAAGAAACACTTCACTTAATAGTGTTGTCATTAAACCCAGCTCATACTCATTCCTCTCAGCAAAGGAATTTAGCCCAAACTCCTCTTTGTCTTTCTACCTTCCTCTGCAGCTCAGATCCTGCTGCCTTCCATGTTTCTGCCTTTTCAAATAGTGTGCACTGCTTTTCTCCCTACCCAAGCAAATCCTGCTGGACTTCTCAAATTATAATGTTTTCCCTACTATGGTCAGTTAGTCATAATGCCCACTAATTCGGGGGGTCTATCACCCTTTGAGAAAGAAATAAAGCAGCTACAAAAGAGGAAAAAAAAAAGAAAACTATTATGGATAGGCAAAGTCAACCAGAAGGGCAGGACAGAAGCTTCAGATACATATAAGAACATACAAATATAAAGTATAAAACTACAGGTAAACATACATATACAAACACATCGGTGAGTCAGTAGGAGGATTGCCCTGAGGTCTATTTTGAACTCCACTGCTGAATTGGATAAACTTTTTCCCTGTGAGGGTGACGGAGCACTGGCACAGGCTGCCCAGGGAGGTTGTGGAGTCTCTTTCTCTGGAGACATTCAAAACCTGCCTGGACATGTTCCTGTGTGACCTACTGCAGGTGATCCTGCTCTGGCAGGGGGGCTGGGCTAGATGATCTTTTGAGTTCTCTTCCAACCCCTAACATTCTATGATTCTGTGATATCCTTTTACTTCTTTCTGCTCCTATCCTTACAGTCTCCCTTCTTTTTAGAGCATTCCTACAGTGACAGTAACAAAACATATTTACCTCGTCACATTTATATGCTGCAATGTTGTGTAGGAAGGCAATCATAAAAACAATACCTTCAACCCCAGAAGCATGTCAGGTACTGATCTCTTTTCCAGATTTGCTACAGAGAAGCAGCTTTAACTGGCAAGTATTTCTCCTGTGCCCTATGAGCATACTTTAGGAACATAAAAATGCCACATACTCACACATCAACTTACCAGGTGAATTCCATAGAGTGATACCAGTTTTCAGTTGAACTTAATGGGGAGAGGGGGAGAAGAGACAAAAGGCAAAAGACTTTACAAGAGGCAGAAATATGAGCTGCAATTCTTTGACTTCAGTGCTTCCTCAGAGACTTTTTTCTACAACAGAAAGGGAAACCCTCTAAGCTGCTAAAATAGAGTGATAAATCCTGTTTCGCAATTTCTGTGAGTTTTACAATGTCCAATAATAATATATATCAGATTTAGAGTACTTTTCATCTTCAAAATGTTGAATTAATTCTTATTATTTTCCTCTAGGAGCATTTTCTTCTTGCTTTTCCTTCATCTTTAAGAAAACTTCCTATTTCTCTTCTTTTTATTAAGAGCCTTATCTCATTCCCATCAAAGTAAATGGAAAAATGGTACTTGTGTCACAAATGAAGGAACAGGCACTTGGATTGCTGTTTCTCTTCTGGGATTTTTTTTACTTAATTCTTTCCTTTTACTTTTGTGTTTCTGTCATCTCTGTGCCCTTAACAGATTTTTAACTCCTTCACTTAGTTTGTTTCAGCACATCATTTTTTCTTCTCTATATCCTGTTCATCCTTTTCCCCATAAATTTCTTAAAGTATTTAATCAGTCTTACTTGTCTGAATTCATCCTTTCTCACTTCTCCTTTTACTCATTCTTTTTCCTTCCACCTTCTCTTTATACTTCTTCCATTACAGCAGATATTATGTATTCTTGATCATATGTAGAAAAAGCATAATTTTCTGGAGTCTTTGGGGTGAATAGAGTCAGACATTTAACAAATTTTAAATAAATCTGTTTTGCCTCCAAATTAGACTTATGTTTTATTTTAAAAATATTTTTCTGAGAATATGGTCTTCTGTGAAACACGGTGGTAAGAGGAACAAGCATCATGTAAGAACATGCTTAACCATCATGTCTGAAAAATGCTGCGGAGAAAATAAATACAGTGTCAGTGGCTTTGAGAGATACTGTGTTGTGTGGGCTCTGTCCATTTGGCTGGAAGGATTTGTTTTCTTTACAAAGACCATTCTTACATTTTTGCTGTGGTGGCATTATTGCTCTGTGTTGGCAGTGTAAATTAAAACTGAACATCACATTTCTCACATAACAAAACAAGATAAAATCACTTGCAGCAATTCCCAAGTAAAATGTCATCACCTTTTGTGCTGAGATGTGCACAGCCAAAAGAAATTTTCCTGTTTTGCCTCCCACATTTCGAGGGCATATGCAGTCAGAATCCAATTTTAAACAACTGGAAATGATGCTCAAGTGCTGTACCAAGGGGCAGGATCAAGACCTTGATATTTATCTCATATATTGCTGTTCTGAATGTCACAGATAGTTAAATAGGATAACTGCATGCTTTGGTTTCAAAAGACATTACAAATTCCTAGCATTTCACCAGGAAATGCACATTTTAAAGAGCTTTTTTAGATATACCTATGCATGTTTGGGGTTTTTTGGTAGTTTTTGGTTTGTTTTTTTCTGAATGTCTAAAAACATCCAGGTTTTTTCCTTTTTCTAGACTAGAAGTTCTGCTCTTCTTCCTTCCTTCCTTCCTTCCTTCCTTCCTTCCTTCCTTCCTTCCTTCCCTCCTTCCCTCCTTCCCTCCTTCCTTCCTTCCCTCCTTCCTTCCTTCAAGCCTGGGACAGAGGAGAAGTGAGCAAGGCACCCTTCTAGAGGTCCTCCAGTCTTGAAGTTTGTGATGCTCTGACAAGAGGAAAAATAAGTCATGAATATGGGTAACAGCCACAGAAGTACAACAGGCTGCTTCTAAAAAAGGCGTGTATAGACAGTTTCAAGCTGTTTCTAATCAGGCTCCAAAGGAAGAGGAGGTAAGTTAACACCGTTCAGATGTGTAGATATAGGGCTGTGCCCTTAGTTCAGTGAGGTCTGGAAATAAGGCTGGCTCACTGCCCGCGCTTTGGGCTACAGTGAAGCTGGGCTCTCACTGTTGCCACTGAACTGTATTAGTAAATATATCTTTATTTCTGAAGTTCTATAGCTGCAGAAACTGAAGGTGATAGTACATAATGTTCTATATACGAAAGGTTGGTGGTTTTGACTGCCTTAATATGAATGATGGAAGCTGAGGGGTGATAGGCCAATCTAGCAATTAGATGTGAAACCACCAGACACTCTCAGCCATGGTTGGACACCTGTTAAACACTAGTTCCCAGTGACAGAACAAACTGGAAAAGTCCCATTTGTGTCCATTTTCTGACAAATACAAGAGTGGAGAAAAGGAACGGAGCAAAAAGTCATATTCATAGGCAGCTTTACAGATTATTATTTTCTTGTTTGAAGAGTTTCTTCTCTCCTGAAAGTTGTGAAGTATGTGCAACCAGTTTAGTTAAAAGCTAAATTAAATTGCTTATGTGAGAAATGAATAAAAATTTCAGACTTATCCCAGCAGAATCAGAGAAATCTATGCAAAGACATAAAAGTAGGAATTTTAAGATATAAAAACTTTAAAATGCCATATTCAAAATACAGTGTTCTAAAATTTTAGTAAATTAGTGTAAATCAGATTGATGATATTTTAATTCTGAAATATAATATCTGTGGTATTTTTAACCACATCACTTTTAATTCAAAACAAGAGTTGATTTTAAATTATTTTGCTGTGCATATAATTTAAATAACAGTTTTATGTACTGTGTGTAATTTTTACGGTTTTTATGTTAGAATGAATTTGTCCCCTTTGGGCCTTCTTATAGTTGGGTAACTTCTCTAATGAGACTAGGGAGTGTGGAAACATCAGAATAGAACTGAAACTAGGAAGTTAAGCGATGCTTCACCTATCTTAATTCTTGAGATATGCAATGTGTAGAGCACTGCAAAAAACTCATGAGTCTTGGCTGTGGACTATTAGGTCCTGTTCTCAGTTGTGCTATATCCTTTCACTCCTTTATGTATGGGTAACATCGAGTTCATAATTTCTCAGCAACTGTCTGTTCAGTATCCTGTATTCAGAATTCAGTCAGTGCAGAGCAAATGTGAAATGTTAGCCCGTAGAGTACTTGGAGATCTCCATAAAGTGTTAGGCTGTCACGTACTTGCAGCTCTGTGTGGTTTAGTATAAACTGTACACCAAGTCCCTACACTAAACATAAGTACACCATATGTTTAGAAGAAACAACTTGGATCACATGTAGCTTACTCTCTGAACAGCTAACCAGAAATCGTCCTTCTGCAAGATAGGGTGCATCACAGGGAGAGAGTCAGGGATGCTGAAAGGTAGATGGCCCTCATAAGTCGGTCTCTGAGGTGTTAATGTCCTTAACATTTATCTGCTTTTAAAGTTCACACTCAAAACGAGTGGAAAGCTCTGTTTTCTCCCAGAAAGATAGAATAGAATGATTTGGTTTCGAAGTGATATCAAAGACCATCTATTTCCAGTCCCCCTGCCATGGCAGGGACAACTCCCACTAGATCAGGTTGCTCAATGCTCCATTCGGCCTGGCCTTGACCACTTCCAGGGATGAAGCATCCACACCCTCCCTGGGCAACCTGTTCCAGTGCCTCACCACCCTCAGGGTAAAGAACTTCTTCCTTATATTTAGTCTAAAGCTACACTCTTCCAGCTTCCATCATTACCCTTCATCCTATCACTACAGGCCCTTGTAAAAAGTCCCTCCAAGCCTTCTTGGAGGCCCCCTTCAGGTACTAGAAGGCCACTATAAGGTCTCATTGGAGTCTTCTCTTTTCAAGGCTGAACAACCCTAACTCTATCAGCCTGTCCTTGCAGGAGAGGTGTTCCAGACCCCTGATCATCTTGACAGCCCTCCTCTGAACTCACTCCAACAGCTCCATGTCTTTCTTGTGTTCAGGGTTCCAGAGCTGATGGAGTATTACAGGTCTGATCTCCCAAGGGCAGAGTAGAGAGGTAGAACCACCTCCTTCAACCTACTGGTCGAAGACGTCAGCATTGTGATTTAGCTAGCAAAGGGTATAACACAGATGATACAATAACCCTATCATCCACCCTGATCTGGTGCACCCAGGGCAATGTTATCAGTGGAGAACTGTAACTTTTAACCCACTCTCCTTTTGACTGAGAGTTTACATATTCCCCTTTTTAGATCATTTTTTTACTATTATTCATAATTTCGACTACTAATTTCTAATGAAAACAGTAAACAGTACTATATAGTAGAGGTGCAAGAATTCATATATCTACTCATGAGTAGATATTTCCTTGAAAGAAGAATCTCCTGCTTTTCCTCCCTAAGCAAGAGCTCAGCAGGTCAAAGGATTAAAAGACTATAATCCCTGCAATCCCTTGTGTAGCCACAGAAGGACCAAAGGAGTAAATAACTATCATCTAGGATCCAAGCCATGCTAACTGCTCTCTAGGATAGCTCGTATCAAGAGGCACACGAGAGGTAAATATAACAGCCTCCCACTCCACTTGCATTGAGTGAAGTTCAAAGGTAGATCTTTGTGTTTCTTATACTATTCTGTGATTACTTGCTTTTACAAAAGCCACTGAATTTTTAAAAATGGGTTATGCCATGGGATTCCAAAGTCCATTTGCCTTTTTGCTTTGTTTTGACAACTCAGAGAAATATAAAGAAACACAAAGCATGCATGTGCCAAAATATCAAGCCAAAATACCTACTCTCTGTGAGAGCAGAGCTGAAAATTATAACTTATGCTGATGATGTGCTGCTGCCAGAAGACTTACAGTACCTAAAGTGCTCATCTCCTTTCATTTGCTACAGAATTGCAGATCATATAAGAGTAAAGGCTAGGTAGATACAGTGTGAAATTAGTGTCATTTGTCTTTAAATGTCAAGATAATGTTACACTTGATGTCTGCATTTTGACACACTGTGCTACACCACATCTTTTTTTAACATTCCTTTAACCTTAGCTATTATGCTGTTTGGAGAGCTGAAATTGAATACAAATATGGAAAGAGAAGTCCTCTTCAGGAATACAAACATGTATGCAAAACGATGTTGTCAGTAATATAATCTCCCCTTTCACTTCACATGGATGTTTCCAGTACAGAAGATTATGTACAAATTTTTTTATTGCATTTCATCATTCTTTTTCTTTACCTTTTAGAGATCTGTTCTTTTTCCCTTCTGCTTAGAACGACACACTATCAGCACAACTTATATCATGAGCACCTTATTTGCTGCCTGCTTTCTTTTTTAATACCATTTGATTTAATAATTCCATGCTGAGTTCCTTTACCTGCTTTGTACCCTTCTATAAGGAGCTAATTAAAGACATATAAGGTCTCTTTATTATGGCATATGGAGGCTGTTCTTTTTGCATTACTTTTTTGTTTCTGCTATGAGTCAGACCTTCCTTTCCTCCCACAGTCTCCTCTTACTGAGTTGTGGGGTGGACTTTTTTGAGATGGGGGGCAGAGAAAGTTATTCTGAAACTAGTTGCCACTTGTCTTCTGGCACTGTACTGCAAGCTTCCCCAAGTTCCCTAGGATCTTTTTTGCCTTGTCAAATAAAGTATGACAACAGCACTTCACTGCTTGGTTCAGCTGCTTTGCTGACAAAAAAAAAAAGATAAATTCTTTGCTGCTCTGCTGAGCATCAATCTGCTGTATTTGCTTTCTGGAGGGACAGAAATGAGATTTCAGCCTCTTTCGCAGGAACAAGCCCTGTTACTGGCCATTTGTTCTTCCTGAGAAAGAGTACCACAAGTGCTGTCATTTTCTGCCGGTTCTATCTCTCGTTCATACAACAAATCTCAGTGGTTAGCTCTGTAGGTATTGAGTGGCGGGTGTTTGTGGCCAGACTCTTAACCTGAAAGCACGAGGGCATTGCACTGTACTAAGTTTTTTCCCCTGTATTTGACAAGCATGTTCTCCTAAGGTGAACTGAAAACCTTGGGAATACAGGTTTTTTTGGAGCAGAGCAGCTTCCTGGTGGGATGCAAGGAAAGTTCAGATCTTTTCTGGGATATGAACAGTATGCTGGTGGGTGTCCTTCTTCTCAAGTTTCAGACTGAAGAAAAGATCCAAAATTTGTAAAGTTCCACATTTCAATCCACAGTCTACTTGAGACCAAGCCACAAACTCCATCTGGGCCTTTAATTTTTCTGGGTCCTTTCTGGCTCTGGAGATATTAGAACAGATTATGTTAAGATGTGCTAGGACAGTTTGAAAATAATGTCAGACTCTGCCTAACTTTCCTTGATGAGATTCTAAAAGAATGAAGTTGATTGTCATGGATTAGGGCTGGGCTGGCCACTAGCATGGACAGACGCTCTCTAACCCCCTCTTTCCATCCCCAGATGGGAAGGAAAAGGGAGTGAGGCAGAGAGACTTTTGGTTTAGAGAAGAAAAAAAAAAACTAGAATAGCTTTAGTGAAACAATGATAGAAATAATAGTGGAATGATAAAAGTAAAGTACTATATACAACTATAGATAGTAGCCCGATATCAAACCCAACTCCCTCCCCAGATATAAATCCCTCCCCAGATATAAATCCCCACTGATGCTGCAGAGCAGGAGGCACTGGGGAAGCCCCAGGCTCAGCGGCGGCGGGAGCTGGATACAGCAGCTGGATTCAGGA
This sequence comes from Apaloderma vittatum, assembly GCF_000703405.1. NCBI lineage: Eukaryota > Metazoa > Chordata > Aves > Trogoniformes > Trogonidae > Apaloderma > Apaloderma vittatum. The sequence goes on along the minus strand of NW_009728909.1, from coordinate 33,806 downwards.
ACTCAGGATCCGGATCAAAGACAGGAGGTCAGATGGAGTCCTCTCTGGACACTGGCCATTGCATAAAAGGGCAAAGAAGGACCGAAACTCTCGTGATCACTCAATTTATACTAAATATGACGTATATGGAATGGAATACTCTCGTTGGTCACCTGTCCTGTCTATTACCCCCCGGAGGTGCAACCTTTTACTTCCTTGTGACCCCTCTTACTACCCGGCACCCCCAGCGTGGCACACAAGAGCCAGCAGTGGCCTTGGTCACTATAGGAATAAGTAAAAGCAAGAGCCTTTATGCATCCCAGTCCCAGGCAGTAACTGCAAACATCAGGTGCTCTCACTGCCAGTAGCACACACTGTCTGCAAAAACATGCTAACTTCAGAACATGCAGCCTTTTAGAAGAGACTAAACTGAAAAGTAAAAATCACTAAGCAGGACTGGGTTTTTAGCTAAACCCAGGACATTGACAAAATATGATAATAAATTTGTGGTTTTCATCTGATTTTCTCTTTCTGTTTTAATCGGCTACGTGTGCTTCATATTGCTAAGCAGCTAAAGGTGTAGGAAGAAGGAGGAGCTTAGGAGATTAGGTGGTAGCAGGAGAAATGGAAAAGCTAGCAAATCACCCCGACAATGGGTGAGTGAGAGAAGGAGGCATTTAAAATGGAATAAACATCCACAACTGAAAGCAAATTTAGGAAAGGCTTATACCTGGTCTAGTGGCAGAGCCCTGCAATCCCTGCTAGCGGAAGAGGTACATACCTGAAAGACAGGATATGAAGAAATGAAAGCCCTCAAACCTGTCGTATTGCCATACAATTCACACTCCATCTTTTATAAGTTCATTTTACCTCTTCCATGAATTGTTTCAAATCGTGTTTGTACAGTATTTGGTACAATAAATCTCAGACAAAACTACTACTAGAATGCGCGTGCATAATTAAAAATTTAAGTCTCAGTGATGCTTGACTCTGAGATGCTGACAGGACTGTGGGGATGCTTGAGAGATAAAATCTACACAAGAATCATGACCATATACAGGCTGTATGAATGTTTTCCTGTTGCTTTGAGTAGTATGTACTCTTCGCCATTAGGAAATTACATGTTATAAGAGCTATGCTTTACTAAACCTGAAAAATTCAATGAAATTCTATGCAATTCTTGCACATCTATTCAAGAAGACTCAAATTTGCAACAAGCTCTACCAGTGCAAAAAGAAACACAATGCCACAGACATCAGATATGCTTAGAAAATTATATTCACTTCTAGAAACTTTCTTTTTTTTCCCCCTTTTTTATCACATTTAACTTAATTTTGCATTAAGTTTTGGAGTCAATATTGGTCAACTGCTTATCAATTTGCTAGCTAGTATCCCATACTTATCACTTGTTCAAATTGAAGATTGAACAGTCGATTTCAAATGGCAACTTCACTAAAGATAGCTCTGCAAAGACAGTTGGTCAGTGTGCTCTCGAGTCTTGAGTAGTAAGTTGTCAATGCCTGGTTGTAGAGCAATTACTACGATAAGTAAAAGTACAGAGTTACTAGTCAGCACATAGGTATGGAGACACAGCAGCTTCCAGTGTCTTGTACTACAGCTACATAAAATTATTTTCTGTTCCCTGCTTTCAGCATTTTTGTTGTAGCTGGACCTGTCATTGATTTCAGTTATCCTGAAAACATCTTCCCTATTTATTTCTGAGACAGCTGTGTGTGTGTTCTGAATCCCTGGTGCATTTCATATCTATTCTGCACACCTGGAGAAGGAACCTTTTTGCTCCAATAACCTGAGTATTATAACATCTTTATATTGGTTGGTTCAAAAGCAAGAATTGTATTAGGTGCTATACCAATGGTTCTGAGATAAGACAAGAAATGGGAAAAGATGAAAAACAGTGGACCTTTACATCGGCTAAAACTGGTTTCCCATGTTACCTTAATCACGTTATTATATATGGACAGCCAGCACAGAAGTTCGAGGATAATTGGCTAAAATCAGTAATTTCATTGGGGAAAGAATTTTTTTTTTGAAAATAGTTCTGGCACAGATCGAACTCAGGGAACCTTTAAAGCTCAGTAACAGAAAAGGGGCAGTAAAAACTGGCATTGCAGGATATTACATCTATTTTCCTACTATGATTTCTATATTGCATTTTCTTATTTCACCAGCCAAAACAATGAGACAGAGTATTTACCTGTATAAGGCAGCACGTGAAAGTCTCTATGAAAAATTCATCATTGTTTTTGCTATATTTGAGTGGTAAATGAGTTTAAGAGGGCATATAAAAGTGATAGAAGTTTTAAACTAGAGTAACTTGATTAAATCTGGCCTATTGTGTATAAGATTATGCTGAGAGGTAATTTAAGAATATCAGTTTATGGCCAATTGATTTGTACATTCCTACTGTAGATTTTTTTGCTGTTAATTTAATCCCCAGTTCTCAACTGCAGCAAACTGCACTACTCTTCTGGTTGTGTTTATGCACATATCATGCATAGGATTACCTACCTGTTAAAACTTTCCTGCCTAAAAAATGAGGCTGAATTAGTAGAATAGACAAGAAACATTCAAATGGATTTTGCAGCACCCTGAAGGATCTTGTTGCAGTGTTGTGGCAATTGGGACAGGGTACCTGTTAAGTTTTCTTTTTCTTGGGTTAATATATTAAACTAAGCATATCAAAGGATGAAACCTCGCTATGCCTCACCTACTCCAAGAGACAACTGAGCTAGTTGTAAACAGACCACTATGAGTTATAAAAATAGTGTATCTTCAGCAACATATACCTTGAGGACAGCTCAAATTGTGTTGCTTGTTGTATCTTATAACAAGATTGTTTCTGGCACCTGAGCTAAACCAGTGTAAACCTGACTACACTGAAACATAGCCATAGCTTCTTAGTGCTTGTTGTTGTAATCATGCTTTCTGAGTTTCACAAGTGGCTTCTGAATTTTCTCATGTTATTCTAGAGATTATTTAATGGCCTTTCTTTCTGGTCCTAAAATCATTGAAATATGAGAATTGTTGTTTGGGTAAAATAACGAACTACAAGAATCTGATTCTGTTCTCACACTATTCTGTCCCTGTTGATATATTGATAGAGGGACATACATATAATTTTTTTTATATATTTGATTGTTCATATGATATATCTCTGTTGATATATTTTCTATATATAACTATATAACTTATATATATATATCTCCATATATAAATATTACATATATTAAAATGGCATCCAGATACAGTTCAGGTTAGATATTTGGAGACAATGCAACCTTTTCCTGACCTTTAATTCTACAACATTCAGTATGCCCAATTTACTTATTGAAATGTTTGCTTTGGACATAGAGTGATAACATAGTTGTTCTGCAAAATGATGGTTTAGAAGTCCAGTCTGAAATGCAGAAAATAATATAGCTTCAGATAACTAGTTCCTTGCTGACTCAAAGGAGTAATTTCAACGAGTGACAGCTCTTTCAATTCTACTCCCATCTCAAAAATTCCCTGCAGAACTGACTGTAACTAAGAACATAATATAAAAAGGCCAGTAAGTAAAAAATATGGAGGAATGTCCTGAGGAGCTCCTATATTAAAAACCTAGTCCCCTACAAGACTTCAATCAGTAAAGAGGGACCAAGATTTCCAGGGTTTTATTCCCCAGCAATAACACTTTAAAGAAGGAAGAGGTATCACCCAAATTACTGTTTTCAAACACCTGTTCTCAAAAAAAATTATTTTAAGCACATAAAGCACGAGTTCTTGCTTGTGCAAAAAATAGCAAGGGTAGTTTTCCACCCATGCATTGATATAATCCCTGATGATGATGAGAGAGACCTCTCTTTTTTCTTGCCTTATTTGTGACGACTTTGCGTAAGTACCTGTGTTTTATAGTCTCCTCTGGGATAGAAGGGCTGATATCACTGGGCAGAATTTGCTGAGTAAGCCAAACGAACCTGAGATTCGCTGACCAGCTAGCTCAATTACAAAGTATACATGACCAATATGTGCATTACCTACCCAGTAAATCCCCTACTTTACCTTAAAAAAATATAAGATAACAAGGAGGATTTTTAATTGTTTTTGTGAGGCAGACACACTGAAATAACCCATCAACTAGAAACCTTAAGTTTCACCTTAAAGGGTCTTTGTGACACCCATTTTTTTCCCCCACAGCTATAAAGAAAGACATCAAGTTTGATTCATCTTCATATTAAGTTATGCTAGCATAATTGCATTTCTTACAGTGGATTTACATAAATGCAAATTAGGCCCACTCTATCTTCCATGCAAGTAATGAGACTTTTCAAGTTCTGTAAGGCATCATCTCTATCCCTTCAATGAGTTAATTATCTTCTCTTACTAATGTAAGCAGTAGGAATAAAGCAAGGTGAGATATCATAAGTTATCATTTAGAGTCTCACGTTTCATTTTTCCACCTATGTTTGTGTCCTGAGGTTCTTCATAAGGATCAGAGAATACAAAATACAGATCAGGCAAGTTTTACTGTCTTTCACATCAGAACGGCAAAGACTAGCATTTTTTCAATACTTTTGCTACAAATACGAATCTCTCGCTTCTCAACAAAGACCCATTTTCACTCAAAATTTTTTTGTGAATCTCAACAAAACCACTGTAATGATTTATTTTGCAATGAAACCTAAGAAATAAGCATATTTCACATCATTTGGAGTATTACTGGGAATATTTTTTCGGCTATACTGCAAGCCAAGCAAGTAATTAACAACAGAAGGACTTGCCTGTAGTGTGCATGAAATGGTGTTGGCCCTAGACTCCCTTCAGAGATGAGTTTTGCTAGATCCTTCATTTTTGTTTGATTTTCCCTTTGTTTCTGTTATGGTGACTGAACCAGTCCTTTCACAAAACCCACTAATCTGACTTGCAGCGAGTGTCCTGGGAAGATTCAAGATAAGTCTCAAGAATTTCATCCTATGAGATATCCACAAGCTCAGAAATTCTGCTACGTAGAGTCAACATTCCTGTTTTTCCTAGGGAGTTAGGTCCCTGAGCTAATGAATATAACTTATGATTTTTTAGATAGGCTTTCAAAATTCTACTGCTAGGGGATCTCAAGCCTTCATATGCTACAGCTGAGTTTTAAAAGAAGTGAATAATCTTACGAGCAATGTTTGCAGTTATGCATGATAAGCTGGATAATGAAACGTTACATGACAGATGATAGAGTAAATCACACTGGGTTCAAATAAGAATTTATAAAGCTATGGAGACTATTGCCAAACATGATCAGGTATATTGTATTACTTTAATGGTTGCTTTTTGCTGGAATATCAGTCAGTAGCCATTGGCAGAGCTTGAAACGGCATTCATCTGACCAAGCTCGACATTCCGCTCTGAGAACCAAGCTCTCAGCCAGCTTTAATTACACGCTATTATGCATAAATTCCAGTGTCAGGGTCTAACAATGACAATAAAGGTATTTAGGAAAATGCATAAGAGCAAATTGTTGCAAGGCACATGACTCCTCTGATTCATAGGCACTGTTAGTATGAGCAACATCATTAAACAGCTTATCAGTCAAAAATGTTCTCTGCAAGCAGATGGTCAACAATTCCAGTATTTTATTTAGGCTTTGATTTACATACTACTCTGAAAAGATTTTAAGTTTATTTCATTTTACATAAAAATTAAGACAATTATTCAGTTGCATTCTTGTATAGATAATCTTATATGCTGAATTATCTCAGTAGGACATGTTTTATTAATGCACATGGTTTTGCTTTGAACATATTTTAATTTGCATTTGTGGCAAGAGGTTTCAGTCTTTCTTCTGCACTCTTCCTTTGCCTGCCACCATCATCTTTCAGTAGGAAACGAACGGATGTTTAGTCCAGTACTAACTTTAAAGAATATTTCTGAACCAAGTTTGCTATCAGGGCCCTGAGTGCACTAATTGGTCTCGATGACCCTAGACAATCTCTTTTCTGGTTGTTCTTTCACTTCTTCCCTGTTGGTCTGTTCAAGTTGGTCCCGAATTTTGGGCAGGACCTCATGCTCTGGCCATAGCCATGGGATTCAAAGAGAAGTGGCCTTCTCTCCTGCACCCTCATCCTGTTTGCCCAGGAGCTGCCTCTAAGCTCAGTCCTTCCTCTGGTCTTCACCTGAGCTATGTTGCTGCCAGCCCCGTACCCAGCCCAGTCCCTTGCCTGTCCCTGCCTCACCTGCCCCAGTCACCATCCCTAGCACACCTCTGCTCACCACCTGTGGTAGGATGGGGCTGCTGCAGGAGGTCTGTTGTGGTTTAAGCCAACTGGGGCAAAGAACCAAGCAGTCTTCAGCTCACCCCTACCCCCACCCCAGTTTCAACAGTGATGTGGAGGGAGACAATTCAACTAAAAGAGTTTGAGATTAAGGATAGGGAGGGTAATAATCTCCCATTTAAGAACCAGAGAAGCCTGGGAAGAAAAACATAGATTTAATTCACCACCACCATTTCTGAAGTTGGATAGTAAGAGGAACACATCAATAAATATGACCCAATCTTAAATACATTTTGCTCCCCCAGCTCCTCATCTTCCCAGCCACCTGCTCCCCACTATTAGTACAAGGGGGGCAGGAGATGGGAATTTTGGTCCGTCTGGCCAGTACTTACTGTCCACGGCACGTCCTCCTTGAGAAGGAGGCCTCCTCGCAGTCTCTCCTTCCTGCCGTGTGGTGTCCACCTCACAGAAGGTAATCCTCTGCCTCCTCGTGAGTCCCTCAGGGCCACAGATAGCTTCAAGTGTGTCCCTCACTGTTTCTCTGTCTCTGTCCCCTTTTACATGGGGCTCTGCTCATACCAACGCATCCTGGACGTTCTCGCCGCTGTAAGTCCCCCCAGCAGGCAGGCAGGCAATCACCTTCCTGCCATCTCAACCACCATGGACTTCAGGGAAAGGTCCTGCTCCAGCAGGCTTCTCCCTCCTCTTCTCCTCTGGGACTCTTCTCCCCATCTTTCTTCTCAGGGAGATCTTCCTTTGTTCTCCTCTCACCTCTCCCTCCTCCAACACAAAAAACTCCCCAACATTAAAGCCAGGACAGCTCAAAACAAGACAAAACCAAAAGAGAAAGAAAGAACACTGGGGTCACCTCTTAAATACCCTGATGGCAGAGGCACTGATTGGCCTGACCCTGGCCAGAGACATGTCCAACTCTACCTGGGGGTGGGGGAGGCTCTCAGTTTTGCACGAGTCTACCCCTTCTTTTTACAAAAAACTCCATTAGGCTCAAGCCTGTGGCAAGGTCCCAGCCCCAATACCCCACCACTGCCTGCCCCAGCCATGCTGCACCCTGATGGTCTCTTAGATGTGGAAATTTTTAACAGTTAAAACTTTCCATGAGAAAGTTACGGATGTGGTGAGCATTTGTCAAAAAAAAAGCCTTCAGGCAGCTTCAGCATGGCTGATGACTATCTTTCACTCATTCATTTGAAAGACTGAGGATGATGCTGACCCCCCTCTTTCTATTCTAGAACGATGTTTTGAACACAGATAATCCACATCCAGGGGTTATTTTGTGTATCAAGAAATGGAGTGAGTAGGTGACAGTTCCTCTCAAACCCCAAAAGTAATTAAGTATTTAGGTGTCACGGAAAAGTGCCAAAGGGACTCTGCAGCCTTCCCGCACAAGTGAATCTTTCATCTGTCCTTTAGTAACAGGTGATCTGGATGACCACAAAATCCCAGACATTTCTCTCCAACCCCAGAAACAGGACTGGAGCAATGTCTCAGTGAGAGCTAACATTGTCTGAAAGTACCAAGGAATGATCCTCTGGCTGGGAAAAAGTTAAAGATTTCATCTCAATTTAGGATGGTGGCTTCCAAGTAGGAGGAGTTTTGAGAAGTTTACAATTTTGAGAGTTTACAATTGATCTTTGTGTAGAATCAGACACCCTCTGCCTCCACACAGACACAAGTATAAGATATCCTGAAGCAGTCCCTAAATGGGATATCAAGAAATATTTCCCCTCAGAAATTTGGACATTCCTGGCCTTTACCTGCTAATACTGAAGCTAAGAAGCATATCTATAACTCAGATGTTGGAGTAAGATGGCCTGCCGTCGTCTTTGACGTGATGATCTCTTTTATTTTTCCTTGCCGTCAAGTGTCCTAATCTTTTGATGATTGAAATACAGGATTCCATTTGTCTTGCATTGTGACTTTAAGCTAAATATTTTATATTGTCCATTTCATAATGCAGATGTGAATTGTTCCTGATTACCACAAAGACACTTACTAAACAATTTTATTTTAATATTAGAAAAAAATGAGCTGCAATTATCTTGATTATCTTGGCATGATAACAAAATCTACACAGATTTCAAAAGCAGAATGATTGGGGTTTATGTTTGTATTCAAACTGGGAATGTTGTAATGAAGGTTTTGGTTTGTTGGGTTTTTTTCATTTACTCTTTCTTCTGCAGCTCTTAGTGATGATTTAACAGAGTGGTACTTGCTTGTACTCCTGGTTGTAAGTTTGTCAGTCTATTTTCATTTTCTCAGTACAACACAGATAAATCCTAACTTAATAATTTACTGAAATCTTAATTGCTGAACTTTTGTTTTTGTAGTTTTGGACATAAATGAAATAGATTTTTATTTATTTTTTTAATAGGGAAGTCACTTGGATATGATGCAACATAAACTTGCAAGTTACCATATAAACAGTTTTATTCCAAAAAATGTGACTGGGATGAACAGAGTTTGGATTGTTTTCTCTTGGTTTCCTTAAAGAAATAAAAAACAAAAAATCAGCAGCTGGTATACTCTCAAGGGTAGATGAACTTACTCAGGAGACAAACATTTCTAGGTACTGCAGAGTACGGCAGGAGAATGATGTTCTCAGCAAGGAGCAAATAAACCCAGTCTCAAGGTTAAATTTCTCTAGGCACTAAAGGAAGCTTGTGTATGCAGAGCCTCTTGAAACTTGGCAAGACAATGAGCTGACTGAAAACAAGACTAAAAGCAAGAACACAGTGGAGAGAGGTATAATGATGTCTAAGGCATTTCTTGCTGCTTTTTCTTACCAGTTAGTTTTAGTTTTCTCTGTTCAGAAAGATAATCATTCTAGTTTAAGCATAAAGGTAAATACCATAATCTACTAGAACATAAAATAGCTCTTTTTATGGGAAAGATCTGCATGGACTCACTTTGAAACTCTGTCATAATTTAGATTCTAACACACAATAAAGAAAAGATTTTTGCCTGCATCAAAAGCGTGATGAAAGACCTCAGTCTAAAAGAGAAAGCATACTAATTCTATATGCTATGCAGGGAGTTTGGGCTGATTTAGGTTGTGAAATAAACACCACTCCTAGATGTTGCTTCAACTCGTGTTTAGACTTTTTTTCATCCAGGTGTTATGCTCCTCAGAAAGAAGTATGTTTGGTCTGGTTTTTTTCTCTCAGATTTAAATTGTGAGAAGGCAGATGATATGCTCAGAAATTTGGAAAAAAAAGTTATCTGACAGATTTTATTGCTACATTTTAGGATGATAATCTCAACCCAGTTTTCCACATGTCAGGAAGAACACAACAGGCACACTGACAAAACTAAACAAGAGCTTCAAAATTAGTATCCTGGTATGGATCATTTATTCTGCCAGGAGAACTAGGATAACCTCACCTTTCAGTCCAATAGCCTTCTCTCTGCTCTGAACTTGGTCAGTCTATTGTGAGTAGAAGCTGCTCCCTGCCAGATGGGGGATGCTAGAGGCAGGGTCACCTTCCACACGCCTAGCTGACCACCTGCAGCCTGAATTGCTGTGCATCTAGCAATATTTGAACCAACAGCATTGAGTTATGTGGCTTATCTCATGAAGACTCAGATTTTTGCCTCAGAGATGCTTGTAAGGTTAACTCATCTAAGTAAAAAGTATTATAACGGACATTCTGGTTTGCTTGCCCTGCCGATGTCAGACAATAATATAATTCTGTCATTCACATCCTTTATGAAATTCAGCCACCATCATGCAAAATCCATGATTGACATGGATGTAAAACTTGGGAGATTGTGCAATTAGTTTTGCTGTCAAGTAGATAAATCATAACATGAGAACTATTTCTCAGTCCACTCTCTGGCATGATGCCATGGTTACTACCTCCAAGACTCCCATAGGTTAGAGTAAACATTGTTTTGAAACTCGTAGCATATAACAAAATACAAGAGGAGGTATTCCTTAGGGATCTCAACATACAAGCTATTCGCTGTAGTCATTTCTATATGAGGTCTATCCTGAGGCATGCTTTGAGCCGAGTGTTTGGACTAGATGACCTGCAGAGGTCCTTTCCTACTTGAATGCCCTCTCTGATTTTGTGAGACATAGGCCGGTGTCATGGGCATTCAGTCAAGGCTGAGCTGTTCCACACTGTCCTGGCATCAGTCATCCATTATGAGATCCCTGCCATTCACGACCATGTCCACCACTGCTTCAAAAACACTTCTGAGACCCCTGTGACCTTCTGAGGGACATCACAGATGTGTTTGTCTAGTTTCAATTCGACACTGGGTCAAAGAAACGTTGTCTGACAAGATCAGAAAACCTGTGTGGTGCTTGCCACTGGTATTGAAGCTTGTTTATTCTGTTTTACAAATAGTCCGTCTTGTGCAGCTGTAACTGGTCTTCCTGAGCAGCACAAGCCTAAAGGGCTGTCAAATATGAACCAGAGGAAGTTCTGCTGAGTCTGATGCTTCAGCTCTATTTCATTATTTTCCACATTTACAAACAAAAGGTAATATGGGTGATAAAAGGCCTTGTTGTTTTTCTTCTGCAAATATTCCACAGTTTGCTTGGCCTGGAGGTCCTGCAGTATGCAGTGCAGTTGTTCATTTCATCCTGAAGAGTCCTGGCTGGATTCACATCTTTAGGACATCATAAGATCCACACAAATCATTCTTTTGACCATCAATGTCTGTTTGCATCTGAATCCTTAGATAAAAATATCTGCCATCATCGGAGCTTTCATTGCTAAATGAAATTGCCAGTGTTAGAAAGGCCCACTTTGGACTGCATAAATGGGCTCAGAATCATTTTCCTAGACACAGTCCTACCTGAGGAGTCCCACACTTCCAAAGGAGACAAAGATTGGATACCCCTAGATGTACTTGTCAAGACTGCCAAGGGACGCTCTTTCCTGCCACAACTACCCAGTCAGCCATGCTGCTCCACTCCTACCTCAGCAGCTGGCTGGTTGAGGGATGACAAAACTTTACAGGTAATAGACCATTTCATTAATATTATCGATTTTTTCACTGAGTACAGTCTCCTTCCTCAGGTGGAAATTAAAATGGTCTATGAAGTCTGTAAGCCAGGATATCAGCTTCCTTCTTCAGCCAGTGCTGGGATAAGTCATCTGCTGCGAAATACACAGACCAAGAGACACCCTCTAATAGTTGTGGTCCAGTAGGATGCAACTTCATCAAGCCCCTCCTTTTGTTGTGTCAAACCTTCAATGCAAAGGATTGTTGTGGTCTGGTTTTCCAACCTTCCACCACTGAGACCAATGCAGAGGGGTTGCCATAGCTGAGTAGAACATGCAGACAGGCCAGATTTGAGAACTGGGTCACTCTTCTTAGCTGCAAGGAAGTGCCACAGTAGCTACTCCTGCCCCAAACCCCACAGCTCTGTTAAATGCTATAAACCAGGTCCTCCTGTGGCTTGAAAAATATAAACAGAGACAGTTAGCTCTGCAACTAAGAGTCAATAAACATGTTGACATAAACTGTATTTTACCCCTCACAAAAGAGGTGTCCAAGATTTTTGAGTTGTTCGATAATCCTGCTCTAGTTGTACTTTATCTTGTTGAAGTGGGTTGAAGATGCTTTTCACAATAATCACAAAAAGAAAAGATGATAATACTTTGGTTTGTGAAGTGGGAGAAGAGTTTGATTTTTCTAACTACAAGATTTAAAGGTAGGGATAATGAAAAACTTTAGTCAACAATGATCAACTTTTTGCAAATGGAGCTTGAATTTCTACAACAACATTCAAAGAAAAGCAATTCCTCTTCTCTGAATACTTTTGAACTAATTAAAAAATTCACTTCTGGGCAAAAAGCTAAACATTTTATGAACTGTATTAATGAAGTTAACAATAACGTCCTTAAGCATATAGAAGAAGCTAACCTTTTTTATTAGTTCCTCCATGTTTAAAATAAAAAGGGAGTACCAGGTGAAGGTCAAAAACAAAGATAATACTGATGCATATAAAAGATGAAGAGATATATTCAAATATTTGGATACACAGCACGCACCTTGTAAAAACATAACACAAATTGAACTTTCTTTGGCAAGGCTAAGAACTACTGCATAATCAAAAAGTTACTTTCACCTATAAATTCTTTATGAAGAGATGAAAAGATCTTTTCTAGTATTGGAATTATTAATATTGTTATCATAAACCAATATTTTCCAAGATATTTTCTACTGAATATTTTATTTTGCTTTTTTCAAAATCTTAGAAGATTTTAAGAAGAGATACACTGTTCAAAGGAATGCAAGAACTAAGAAGTCTCAGGCTCTTGATTCTACAGCTGCAGAATATTTAGGTAATTGTAACATTCAGTAAACAACTCCTTAATGTTACCTGTAAAATGTAAGTAAACTGCTTTCCAAGATATACCACCTGGAACCACCACTCATATTGTTTCCAACAGTTACAGCTTTCTGCACAGATATCTTAACTCTAACTAAGCAAAGGTAATTAGCTTACTTAGTTTAAAATATTTAAAACATTAACTCTGTTTATTCACAGTACTTCATCAAGTTTGGCCAGGGAGGAAATTAAGAAGTGGGGAGCTGAACATTTAGGAAGTCCTGATATGAACCAGCTGGAAAGAGTAGTTGTGTTCTGCAGAGGAAAATATTATCTAATGATTAATATTTAGTATTTTTAGGCATGTAGATTATTTTTTGGCTCATAAAGAATTTGGAACAATCAAAGGACAAGCACTCTTCATTTTTAATCAGCATATTTCCTTGCACCTTTTTTTGATCTGCAAATATTTTTCACTCCAAATCTTTCCTTATTTTTTTCTCTTCCCAGACTGACATAGTACTGCATCTTCATCACCTCTACTCATGAAAACCTCTTTTGTATAGTTGCTTTGCTGTATGTGTTCAGAATGATTATTATTTTGTTCATTAATTTCTCTTAAAAAAAAACATCAGTATGTGACCTCTATAAAGTATCTACATATTAAACTATGCAACCTGCTGTTAAGATAACAAGATGCACACATAATGCACATGCACATACCTATCAAGATACAGCTTTTATGTACTTTTATGTCATTGAATATACTTTTATGTATGCTAAATAACACCTATATTAACAAGTAAGGATCAACACTTAGCCAGTCTATGAAAGCCAAGTAACCATCACTGCATAATAAAAGTGAAATAACTCAAATTAGTGGGAAACTAACAGTTATTTTCATAGAAACATAAAGTGCTAGGGAAATAGTTAAGCAACTAAAAGTAACATGGAAGATACACAGTTGCTTTACAGATAGGCAATTCAACATGAAGTATTTAGGAGACCACCCACAAACTGGTGAACTTGGGCTGTGTCTTTGGGACTGCACTGCGGGAGTCTAAACAGGAGATAGCTGTTAGATGCAAGTGATTTGCAGTTACCATCTAGAAGAGCCACAGATCATTTTCTATGCAGAACCCAGTACACAGGGACTCCCCAACATTTCCGGAGCTTCCACCTAAAGTCCACTCAACCTGGCATTCGTCCCTGCCGAGGTCTGAAGTCTACCAGAACAGAGAGCAAACAAAAGTAAGCTGCAGCCAGTAGAGCAATCCACATGATCTGCAGCAAGCCCATCTCTATACTGGGAACTACTCAGAGACACAATGTAGGGAAGACCCAGAGTAATTGCTTTGGCAATGGCAGAGGCAACTCCTTTCTAGATTTTAGCTTTCCAAAGGCCCTTTTTCCCTTTCTCTTTATGGCTACTTGTCTGGGCATGTCATACAATCAAGAGCAATCACAAAGCCCCCAGGAAAAATTAAAGACAGAGAATGACATGTCACTGCCAGCAGAGCAGTTTGTCAAGCCTGCAGATGGTTTTTAAGGAGCTCTCAGGAGAGATACTCAAGCAGGGAAAGAAGGTTATGAGCTGGGCATTCTAAGCATCAAAATCTACTCTAAAATATCATTCCTTTGCCATAAATATCCACCAGTGTACATGCCCTCTCTTATTTCTGTGTGGTATTTATGATCTGTAGCCTACTTAGATCATCCTGTCACTATAAGAAACAATTCTGAAAAGACTAAAACAGAGCAAATCTACGTGACTGTCTCACAGAATATTCTTCTGATCCATGGCAAACAGAGCCTCACGGTCCATAAGCAGCACAGTGTGTGTTTAGACCTCACAGACCAGTACATGGCTTCACAATAGCAGAAAGTTCAATAAATGGCACTGATGAAGTCATGGTACTGGGTCTCATCCCTCCTGCCTAAAATATGGAAAGCATGCAGAAGTCACAGCCACTGAATTAAGGGCAGAGATTTAGTTTTGGCACAGAATAGCCTTGTTAAGTATATTTCAGCTATGTTTCTACATTGCTAATCTGTTTTAAAGTGCTGTGAAATTTGAAGCCACACATAAAAATAAAATTCGACTGAAAACATGTCTATTAACACAGACGGCAATGACATCTCTAAAGCTTTTGCACCATTTCAGCAGTACTGTTTATCACATACATATACTTAGACAATTTATTTTGCAACCATAGAGAGTTAAGGGATAATAAAATAGGAATCATGGCAACAATCTTTATAAGGCAACAATCCAGTTGCAGATACCCAGTGCAGCATCCACAAGGACATGGGTCAATTACTATCAGTAAACTATTAGACGAATTTGAAATGGAATTAATTTCACCTTTCCTTGCTTCTCCCACTGTGTGCGACACTTTCTCATGCTGAGTTCAGGTGCAGAGCTGAGAACCTCAGAAAATACTCGAGGGTCAAGGAATTACTGTGTCAGCTTGAGCATAAAAGGGGTGATATTGCTAATGTTTAATATTTTCTAAATTGGAGATGCAAAAAGAGTTCCACATGTGTAGGCACTGAACCACATAGCAAGGGGAAAGCACTAGTTAAGTTTTGGCAGAATGGCAATACGCTTAAAAATGAGGGGAACTTTGGAACTGAGTTTGAGGATCTGAACACAGCTGGTGACCAGAATGAGATGCCTCAAAGAAAGACTGTGAAACAAGCCACACTGACTCTAGGAAGTTGTACAGGACTGGAAATACTTTCTCAGTTTCTACCAAAATTGTTTTTCTGTTGCTGTGAAGCAATGCATTTAACAGGCTAGATTAAATAATAGCAATCCAAGAGTTGAATTAGCATCTGTTGATAGTGCTCCCTGGGGACAATAACTATTTAAGAGTTTAAGCCTTGAGCAGAGGCTTTCAGAGTACTTCAGAAGATCTGTTGGAAACAAGGGAAATGCTGGGTGAACAACCCTTATGATCGCCTCACCTTCCCCACTCCTCTACTTCCCACATGCCCAGCTGACACTCCCAGGGGTATATTTATATCCAGACCCGAGCTTTTTAAGTGGAAAAAGGTGCCACATAATAATGTAGGTCTTAGGATTTTCTGGCTGCATAGCATTTTATTGATCATCTGGGAGTATTTATGATGGTAAATGTTGTGTGTAGCCATGATCTTTTGAATGAAAAATCAGATTCAGTGGCAGTTAGTCCAGGGTAATTATAGAAAATTTGCATCTTCATCTGCTGTGCTTAGGTTTGTCTTTGTAGAAAGCAAGAGCTACCACCTTAAAATAAGAGAAGGTACCCCTACTGCAAGAAGAGGAGGGCAGAACGTTTTGTTACTGTTACAACATGGATGCAGTCATTGATTCTTCAGCTGAACTGAAAATAAAAGAATAATTTAGAAATTTCCCTCCAGAGTGATTAGTTTGATCAACACACATAGTTCAGAACCAAAGGCAGAAAATGATATGCTCACTAGATTCAGGAGATAAGAATTCATGGGTTCACATCTACAATACTTCAGCATTCAGGCAAAAAAATCCAACAAAGTGACAACAGATACCTGAGTTTCAACACCATCAATGCTGATTCTACAATCTCAGAAGCAGGCTCCTAGAAGTGCTAACTGAGTGTATAACTCCTTTCTCTGTCTCAAAATCTCCCATTGCCACTTCATTTTTTTCCATCTTTTGCTAGTTTTCTTTCCACAGCTTCACTCCTTGGCTTTTTTTTGGTAGTGAATCTACTATAGCTTTCCAGCTGAGTTTCTCTTTGTTGTCTACAGTGTGGTTTTGCTTTAGAAAATAATGTATCTGTTGCCCCAGTAAAAGTTATGTAATTCTCCATTTAGCCATACAATTTTGCTCTCTTTTTTATGTTTTCCTGCTCATCGGTATGCATACCATCTGTGCCTCTACTACAATGTTCTTACAGGGCCTCCAGGCTTAGTTAGTGGTTTTAATGTTTTATTACTTTGCCCTTCAGTCTCATGTTAATCATTTTGCTCACTATTTTAAAAATCTGCCCTTTCAAACTTTGCTGTTAGTGTGTCAGCTGCAGAGAAATTCAGCCCCCTTGCCCCAAAACTTCATTGTATGGCAATGGCTGGTAATCAATGGAAAAACTGTGATAACAAGGACTAAAATCAGCTATCATATTCCATAAAATACAAATTTATTAATTACGGAAAAACAGGATAGCTTGCCGAGAACACAGGGTAAAAGTTATACAAGCCGATATAAACAAAGAAATGCTTTTAAAACACACTTGGTCACTTTTTCTAATTTAATGATTCAGAGACCTCAGACAGTGCCTACAGCTAACATTTGTGGTGGTAGCTGTGAATAGATTCTCACAGTTGTGCTAAAGCCCTTCAGTCTCTAATAATGTGTATTGTGAACCCTGCAAATCATCCCTCAAATTTAAATTCTGCCCAATTCATCCAGGGAGATTTTGAGACTGGGAACTCCTGCAGACAGGTTGCAAGGACCAATAGGGCTCAGAGGGGCTGGACAGTACTATTTTCTCAAAAACTAGAAATGTTTTGCAGCAAAGCTGGGTCACTTTCAGGCTGCAAGAGGAATGAAGGTTTTCTGGTTAAGGCAACTGAGCAGCAAGATGAAAGCATAAATCCCAGCTCTGCCGGAGGTTGCGTGTATATCCTTGGGCAAGTCGCATCACCTTTCTGTGATTCGTGTCTGCAGCTACAAAAAATGAATCATTATTTTTCCTTCCTCAAGCATCTTTGAGAGTGAGAACTCCTTCAGAGTTGGACTTTTTCCAGCTGTATGTTTGTAGGCGACCTAACACAAGAACATTTTATCTAACTGAGACTTCCAGATGTTACTGTGAAATAGATCATTAAGGCTTCTACTTAATCTGGTATGAAAGAGAAAAACTGTTAAAGATCTTCTTAATTTTTCTTCTGTAATATAAACTGGGAATAACAAACATTGGAATATCTGGTTTTATAAATTTGCTGTTATAAAGGTGCAAATGAGAACACAATCATGAGTTAATCATTCTGAAACAGTTAAGTATCTATATATGATTTTCTTTATTGCTGTTTTCAAGTTTGTGGAACACGAAAAAGAAAGCATGAGATACTTCATTATGAGACTGATGAACACATTAACATTTACTGTGAATATATAAAAAACTTTGCAAGAATATAGACTCCTGCTTTTGTAGCCTATCTGTATTCTTGAGGGGAGAACTTCCCTACAAAGTCATTCTCAATGACAACTGACTTACTTTGCAATGCCTTATTTCATATTAAATATGATTAAATCCTCTTCATTGTTTTCATTAAAAGGGCAAACAACTAAGTTCCTTCCATGTAAAAGAAGAAAAAGAATAAACATAATTAAACAGAATTTTATGCCATTTTCATCCAATTCCATCTGTTCAATTTTACATTATCACAGTTCTAGTGTATTACTAGCTTTTTCCAACAGAAATAATGAAAACATAAATTGAAGCAGTTGTTATTTATATAAAAAGGCATTTGCCAACCCAAGACCTTCAGCAAGGATTATTTTAAACTCGAATTTAGTTACTTATCAGAACTGCAGCAGTTGACTACAAGGTAAATAAGTATATGCATAAAAATTTGGAAGAAAAAAATTCCACTGTGGCTTTACTTATAGCATTGAAAAGATAGCAAATTTTCCTAAATTTCAACTATTCAAGCACTAATTAAGTTGAGGTTATATTTCCCAATAGGACTTATTTTGGAAAAAAATGTGGCACAATCAAAAGTAAGTTAATTTTTAAGTCATTATCAAATACAAAATTTTAGAAAAGTGCTTAATATGTTTGAAATACGTATGGGGCAATGCCATACACTGTCAAATATGTTACCATGTTCCAATGACAGAAGGAATTAACAGTAATAATTAGAGAATATTTGAGAACATTACCCAGCAAGACATGCTTCTTCTCTTTTTCTTAATACATAAATTGCTATCTGTTCTCTTATGTGAAACTATTTCCTTTAATTATGAATCCTCAAAAAAATTTTCGGAAAAGCTTTCTCATATATCAGGTTCATGAAACAGTTGTGCAGCGGAGTTATTTTTAACAGAGGAGAGGCCAAGTATTGTCAGCTTTTCTTGGTGAAACATGTGTCATATTCTGATCCACTCCAGTACAGACTTTTCCTTCAGACTCTTCTATAAAGTATGTTATCTTAGACTTACATATAGAGGCATAAGTAGAGATTTTTTTTCAAAACAGTGTGATGATATAGCAATTTTTTTTAACCACATCTCCCATTGCAGTAGACTTACTGAAACCCAACTTCTGTGTGAATTAAAATTCCACTTATACTATTTGCCTAATATTGGAATTTTTGTTCCTCTTTTTAAGCTCTTCTCATTCAGACTAATTGAGAATGCTCATTTTGACTATCAGGCAAAATGGCATGTTCTCAGGGCATTACTGTGACCTAAATTTCTGAGTCAAATCAGGTTTTCCAATGGGCATGATGAAATACACTTTTTAAATGACATATGTGCAAGAAGAGTCAGACTGCTGGGTATAGATAGAATTATCTGTTCTTGAGAGTAAATCTGGTCAGATGTGAAACACAGGTGTGAAACACAACAGCTATTGTAGAATAACAATCTGTATAGCTCAGTTCTGCATTATGAGCAGCTCTCTCCAGAACCTAAATAACAGCAATACATTCGCTGAGCTCTGTCTGAATTACAGTTGCTTTCAAAAGGACAATAATATTTGTTGATTTTTCATTTCTCTCAACTGTATTTTCTGAAATGGCTGCAAGCTGCCAGCATGATATGCTGCCATTAAATTAGTTTAAATGGTCTCCCTGCTTTCCTGAGGATCTGAATCTGGGAAAATTTCAGTCTGGTCTTCCACCCACACTTTCTCATCCTGTTTCCCTCGTCCACATAGCATATGCTTCAGGTCAGATCAATGAGCAGCCAAACAGGCACATGTCTCCTGAATGAATTACTTCAGCACAAGTGAAATGATTAGTGTGCCACAATGCCATGCATAGCATTTGCAAATACTATAGTCTAGATTTCAGTTAAGAAATTAAATATTGTCACATACAGTTGGCACCTTGCAGGGGTTGGGCAGTGTAACGAATGAAGTATTAAATGGTCTTGAGATTAAAGCTATGATTTATTTTCTACTGAGGATATACAAATTCTCTGAGCCGCAAGAATGACAATGTAACTGTACTGCTCTATGAGGCATCTACTTAAGCAATACTGACTCCACTGAAAGACAATGTGAGACCCTCCATGTGCATTAGCTCTCAGAAAAATCCCAACATATAATACTTAAAATCCAAAGCCACATCTATTGCAAAGATTTTTTTGAAAACACAATCTAGTTTTACCAAAATGCAAATTCACACAATTCAGTCTGACTTTAGTCTGTTTTGCTGTTTTTGTTTCTTCAAAATACAAAACACAATCATTATTCTGATCAAAGCCATGCAGTGAAGTGTCTTGGAGCCTGTCACTAGAAGCAACAGCTTGGAGTGAAGCTGTGATTCATTCTTCTTATCCTTCTTGCTCTTGGAATGAAGTGAAGAAGAATTTATCAAGTGCCTTTTGCTCTCAAAATGCCATGATGGCATTTCTGAACTCTCGTAGATGGCTGTTGAGATATTCTGCTCTGGCTGAACTCTGTTATACTCTGGCACCAGGATACTGTGAGTATACCATGGCTTCCCTCTGGCAGTAGAAACCCAGATTATAACTGCAAGAGATGTGCACCCACCTGTCTTTCCTTCCATAATCCGTGATCCAGTATGCACAAGAACCTCGGAACACAAAGAAGAGGTAACCAGTAGTTTCTCCAAATGTCCTCCTGAGCATCACGTCTTGTCTTATATCTAGGTTATAAACTACTCAGTGAAGAACATGTCCTAATGTTAATGTCTAATAGAAACACCAAAGGGCTCCTAATTGCTGATCAAACCTCCCCAAGTTCACTCTGTTTTCTATGACACTGCTCAAGAGGCATTAGAGACAATCACATGGTCTCTGGAGCCTTTCTGCACTGCTATGGTCTCTGTCTAAGATGCTGCTGTTCAGATACATTGTTGACTAGAGTTCTGGTCTCATTTTAAAAGACAGCAACTGTTTTTTAAATATAACGTGGCTTTCTGAAATTATCTGTGCAAGGACAAAATAAGGTCATACAAAATAAGATTATAAAAGCTTTACTTTAATGTAACATTTATTTTTTTAATAAATACTTCCCTCTTTCTTAAACTGAAGCAGCGCGAAAGACTCTCTTGACATAAATGAGGGCTATTTCCACACTGCCGTAGGTGCAGTTATCTCTGCTTGCATCGGCTTACTTTTGTCACCTGTGATTGTGCTCTCTTCTTATTGAATGTCATCTACAGCCTTGTTAATTCAGAAATTTCTGTTATTTCCAAGACTATTTGTGTAGCTCAGGGTAATTACAAATCCAGCAATGTTCATGAGATTAAGTTAGTTTTTGAATGTTTCTTCCAGGACACTAAACAAAAACTTTGTAGTAAATGATATATTTACTTTTAAGAAGGTTGATTATGCAGGCTACCTATTAGATTCATTAACATAAGTTAATTATGCTGACACAGAACACAGTGACTCAGTACTTGTAAAAGTGACTAATTAGGTACATAATACCTTGATAAACCTTAAAAACACCTTCTTAAAATGGCT
Source organism: Apaloderma vittatum (assembly GCF_000703405.1). Lineage (NCBI taxonomy): Eukaryota > Metazoa > Chordata > Aves > Trogoniformes > Trogonidae > Apaloderma > Apaloderma vittatum. The sequence goes on along the minus strand of NW_009728909.1, from coordinate 12,571 downwards.
GCTACAAAATGAGATCCCATGTTCACTTTTCATTTTTTTAAGAGATTTTATTTTGGCTCTGAACGATGGGCTTCCTGACTATAAAAAGACAGGAATAAATTAGAGAAATTGGCAAGAAAAGTAGCAAAAAACCCCAATAAATAGTTTAGTAGGCATCATCTGCAAAGTGACAGGAAAGGAGTGTAACCTCTATGGCTGAGATAAAAATGGCAAAGAGAAGGTATGATAACTGTATCTAACTGCTTCAGGGAAAGTAATATAAAATATGGGGGAGGATTACTTCAAATGATTAAGAGTAATCTATTAAGGAATAATGGGCTAAAACTTGAAGAAAGAAAATTCAAGTTAGACATAAGGAGTAAAAATGCTAAAGCAAGGACAATTAGACAATGGAAAGGTTTGCTAAGGTGGATAATTGTCAAACCACCATGAGAAATACTCCAGAATAGACTAGATAAAACCACCACATGCTTAAATACTCAGACCAAGTCCCACCTTAGTGCAGAGTGGTAACTAGATAACTCCTGGTAACCTTTCCTAAACCATTATTTCAGTGATTGTCACAACAAAGATGAGACAGAAATGAACGTGGTTTAGTTGAGCTCTTATTTAGCAAGTTTTAGGGAGCCATTTCCAGAGCTGAATTCCTCCCAGTGAGCCTTAATAGAGAAATGAATACTGACAAAGCTAATCATGGAAACTTGACAGAGACTGCCAGACAGAAATGAGAAAAAACAAAACTCAAAAGAACCAGATATATCTTCCATAGCCATATACTCCAGTCATCGTCCCTGCTTTAATCATCCTGCAGACATGGCTTCATGCACAGGTACCTGTTCCGATCTTTGAGACCATACATGTGACATGTATATGCATCCCAGTACACAGGCTGCCAGAACAGCAGCCCAACAGCTTCCCAAGCATAACAAAGCCCTGAGCAACACTTCCAAATATGCATTAATTACTGAATGTGTACTCAGTTAAGGCGAGCTGTAATTCCATCTATTTTTTTTTTTTTCCAAAATAACCCTGGCAATGAGCAGAATGTCTTAAGAGGTTTTCTGGGGTGTGGAATATACAGTAGCTCTATTACGAGTGCATGATAATTCATGAGCAGTCCTACCCCTCATCTTAATCTGTGATCTAATTTGGGATCTCATTTTCTTCCACCCTTATCCCATCTCCCCCTACATTACCCTCCAAATAAAATAGGCTCACAGAATACCAGAATAGAAACAGAAGCCTATAAATCTTTCAGAAACGTTTATAAGGCTGCTCTGCACTGTGGCATGCATTCAACTGACAGCTGCTGCATGCCTTTGTGTTCTCATTCATTAGACATTGCTATCTGGAATAACACCAGTATAGTGGAATTCTTTATCTCCTAATTATCCTTCTGCTCTTTCACTTGCTTCACAAGGTAGATACTTTGTAGGTGTATTAGGAAGAATGTCCGAGGTATTGGTCTAGTTACCCAGAAAAATGCCGAACATTCTGCAGAAACTTCTCACAATTAAAAAAAATAACAAATAATAAATCTGAGCAGTAGGTGGGAATGGGTCAGGTTTTTTAGGGAAGGAATTAATAATTGGCATACATATGTACAGTCAAGGTGAATGAAATAATGACCTTTCTCTGACCCTTATTAGTTAAAGAATTTCAGGTATATTCTAAGAAGTAAAAAAGGAGCAAGGCCAACTGAGCAAAATAAAGGACTGTGGTTCTAAGACAACAGAAGCTGGGAGAAGAAAACAGCTTTGGTAGCTTAACAGTGCTGATCTGTCAGCTATGTCACAAGTTTCAAAAGTATTGATGAAAATGTTATAGTTTTTGAGAGAACTACCTCCATATAAAATTAAACACTTTGCCTTTATCTAAATACCAAGGAGTTCAGTGTGTCATTCCTAGAAGCACCAGTGGTTTAAGTCATCCAAAAATGTCAGTTTCCAAAAAATCGGATCTGTCTTGTTGGACAGCGATAGCTCATGCACTGCATTTTTAATTTCCCTAATTTCCTGATTAAAAAGCCTTCTTAGACAAAATGCCAGTTAATGATGTTAAAATAAGAAAGGATTTTCAGGTCATGATTTATTAAAACATCTACAGGTCATACCATCTGATTTTTATACCTGGAGATCTGCTCCAGATCTTAGCAACAATATATGTTGTGTTTATTAGCAAATCTCTAATATAACATTTACATTTTCAGTCTTAAAGAACTGTGGCTTCTGCAGCAAAGCAAATAAAGGAGCTAGTGCTCTTTCCTGCATGCTAATGGGTGCCATTTCCTTCACTGCATATCTTCAGGACCTACTGGCCTTGAAACCGTATCTGTATCCTTGGGGAAGATAAAACAAAGTTGACAGAGGGTATATAATCATGGCAGTGGACTCTCAAATGGAATCATTGCAGTGATATAGTCCCTTGGTATATTATGCAAAGATTAAAGCTGATGTTTGTTATAGTCTTTAAAGTAAAAACACAGCCTGACTCTCATCTCTCAAAGACTGCCATTTGCCTCCGTAAGGCTTAGTTTGCATGCTTGGACTAAGTTTTATTTTAGCAGAAAGGTTTCTAAGTTGTGGCAGGGAAGGATGTGGCTGAGTTGTAGTCTGTAAATCAGACATTCCTGAGAAATATGAGATTAACTGTGCTTCCCCAGTGCCTCCTGCTCTGCAGCATCAGTGGGGACTGCTATCGGGGGAGGGAGTTGGGTTTGATATCGGGCTACTATCTATAGTTGTATATAGTTCTTTACTTTTATCATTCCACTATTATTTCTATTATTGTTTCATTAAAACTGTTCTAGTTTTTTTTCTTCTCCAACCGGAAAGTCTCTCTGCTTCATTCCCTTTTCCTTCCCATTTGGGGTGGGGGGGTTAGAGAGCATCTGTCCGTGTTAGTGGCCGGCCCAGCCCTAACCCACAACACCTTTGTATGTGTCCTTATGAGTATACACCTAGGTGTATACTTATACCTAGGTGTCCTTATGAGTATACACCTAGGTACATGCACTCCTGGACCAATTTTATACAGGAGGAGGTCCTGGAGTACTAGCAGTGGCCATCTGTTTCTCACAGCTCAAATATAAGCTAAATGCACTTTTCATCTCATCACAAATGTTACCATTTTCCCATCTTTCAATATTTACAGATTAGGATGTCACTCCATTACACCATGCAGGCTAGAAGGCAAAGGCCAGTAGCAACATAAATGCCAGGACTCTCATTTAATATGGTTCGTGAGCTATACAGACTCACAGCAGCCCAGGGCACTTTACTCTTACAACTGTGATTCAACAGCAAACTGGCAGAAAGGAGATGAGACTTACACATGAAGTGAAAAAGGATTTAAGTCACGTACGTGGTTAACTGCTTACAGCTGAATGAGAGAGTAGGGAAGACACTGACCACAGAAAATTGTTGAATCTGTGCCGATCCCACAGGGATATCTGTAAGGTCTTTTTTCAGCCGCAGAAAGAGTAGGGCTCAAAGGGAGAAGTGCAGACGAGGGAATGCCCAAAGTGTGACACAATGGCAGGTGTATGACCAACTACATGCTGTTAGCTGGACTGCATGGTAAGCAAATGACTGAGTAAAATACTTCATTAGAACATCCATAAGCAATACTTGAGAGGAGGTGATAGACAAGTACTGAACGCATGTCAGGATTAAACTGAAATCAGGTATGTTTCTATAGGCAAGCAGAATCTTTGCATCCAAGTGGCTGGTATAGCTGTACAAACTAGCTCTTTTTTGATCACTGGAATGATAACCTTCCTACTCACCATGCTCCTGACAATAAAACAAGCTTGAGTGACACATGCAGTGCTGAGTAAAACTTTGTTGGATGAGTATGAAGGTATTCAAAAAACATGTACACATGGCACTTCAGGATACAGTTTAGTGGTCATGGTAGTGTTGCATTGACAGTTGGACTAGATGATCTTAGAGGTCTTTTCCAACCTTAATTATCCATAGAATCATAGAATTATAGAATGTTAGGGGTTGGAAGGGATGTCTAGAGATCATCTAGTCCAACCCTCCTGTCAGGGCAGATCCCCTAGGGCAGCCACACAGGAACGCGTTCAGATGGGTTTTCAAAGTCTCCAGAGAAAGAGACTCCACAACCTCTCTGGGAAGCCTGTGCCAGTGCTCTGTCACCCTCACAGTAAAGAAGTTTCTCCTCATGCTGAGGTGGAATTTCCTATGTTCTAACTTAAACTCATTATTTCTTGTTCTATTGCTGGGCACCACTGAGAAGAGATTGTCCACTTCCTCCTGACATTCAGATATTTGTATATACTAATAAGATCCCCTCTCAGCTGTCTGCTTTCAAGACTAAACAGCCCCAGTTCTCTCAGTCTCTCTTCATAGGAGAGATGTTCAAGTCCCTTAATCACTTTCATAGCTCTCGATTGGACTCTCTCCAGTAGGTCCCCGTCTCTCTTGAATTGGGGAGCCCAAAACTGGACACAGTACTCCAGGTGTGGTCTCACCAGGGCAGAGTAGAGGGGCAGGGGACCTTCCCTAGACCTGCCGGACATATTTTTCTTAATGTACCCCAGGATTCCATTGGCCTTCTTGGCCACAAGGGCACATTCCTGTCCCATGGACAACTTACTGTCCACTAAGATTCCAAGGTCTACTTACTATCCACTAAGACTCCAAGGTTTGATTCTATCATTCTATCATTCTATCTCTATCATTTTATCATTCTGCAACTGAAAAGGCATGATCTCTTGTACATAGTGGCTATGTTTACATTATCAGCTTGCTCAGCCCTACAAGAGCTGAATTGTTGAGTAAAGGAGCAAAAAACAGATGAATGGTGTCAACATGGGATGTGCTTTGCAGTTTTATTTCGGTCTAGCTATACTCCAGCCCTGTGGAATAAACACCCTGTAATGGCTGGAGCATATTAGGTGCACTCTTAGAGCATATCTTTCATTTCATCCCAAAGGAATCCAGTCCATGTGATACAAACAGAAGCACACTGGGTAGGGATAGTCACAATATTCAAGTCAAAAGCACAGTTCCAAACCAAAACTGAACTCTAGTTAGAAGCATCCAGTAGTGGTTTGAGAAGTCTACAGTGGTAGTAGCAGTCACTGCGACTGTCCAGCAGTTTCACAGCACTATTCCCACAAAATCTTTTTAATGTTCTAGCAGAACATTAGCCCCTCTACATACTACGTATGCTTGTTCTGTTTCTTTGTATTGTGATGACAAGAGATCCAGTTTAGAGTCATGACTCCATTGCACAGGGCCTTGTGCAATACTAAATCAATTCAGCAATTTATATGATGTGTATATACACATGCATACATTACAGGTTACTGCCCCAAGGTACTTGTGAGTGGATTCATCTCCCCAAACTCAACTCCTACAAAGTCAGGTAGCCAGTCTTGGTGAGCCATGTAGTCTCTTTGGAGCAGTGGAGAGGAAAAGAAGGATCATCAGAAATCTATTCAATCTGTTTTCAAATGTGTGTCTAAGACAAGTACTTCAAAAAACTCTCCAGAAATTCTTTTTTCCTTTCATTATCCACAGAGGCTGATGATCACTGTTTTAAATGCTCCTGACTTTCAATTTTCTTGTTTCTAGAAATATGTAGCATTTCAGTTTAATGAAAATTGGTTTATGGTTATTTTAAAAGTATCACTCTCGTAGTTGACTGCCATATGGTGGGATTTACCATCACATAGGCTTGACATTGTGTCAAAGTCTGAAAATACATTGACTGTACTAAAAAGTCTAGCTGCTTCTTTTTTACTGTAGAAATGGGGAATATATTATCTAAAACTGAATCTTCTTTTTTTTTACCAGAATACTAAATTCCCCAGGCTTTATGACAATCGATTCTTTCTGGAGTCAAAATAGCTCATCTTCAGAATGTTAATATGTGCTTTAGTTGTAGATTATTTTAGCATTCTTCCTCATGCAGTTGCCAAACCCTCTGGCCAAAAACACTGAGACATCAAAGGTCATTTGGGCCAATGATTACTTTTGTCAGCTGGGTAGTTTCTTTCACTTGGCTAATTAATCACACTTAGCTTGTCTCAGAAAAACAGTATGTGTCATTATTGGTCCTGGGCTTATTAAAGGCACAGCAAAGAAAGTAATTTGCAGATAATACAGAAATGCAACTACAAAGGACAATATCACAATATCGGACACTGTATAATTGACTGAATAGATTATAGAAACATTTTGCTTTTCTTGAAACTCAGGTATTGCCTAGTGGGGCATACATAAGGACAGGTAGATAAATGTGGAAACCAGGCAGCTTAAATCTTACAGTCTTGTCAGATTCTAATTTGATCTGTAACAATTTTGCAAAATTGCCCTCTTAGTTGTACAGCTGTACAGCTGGATTTCGTACTGTAATTTAAGATAGGAAAGCAAGATATTTTGAAACATGGAAGACTGAAAGATCTAAGATATTGAGGACGTAACTAGAAGTAGGATGTCTGAAATTGTGACATTATCTAGTAGATATACATATTCTTATGAGAAAATATCCATTTCCAATTTTAGGCAGATCTTATATAGATATCTAACAAAACACCCGTTTACATTTACTGTTGTCTACTGTTGTCTACTGTTTCTGCAATAGGAGTCAATCTAAGCTTAGCTTAGCATTCTTTGTCCCAAAAAGTAGCAACAACAAAACCAAATAAATACAAATAAATTTAAAGAGTAATTCCTGTTAAAAGCTTTTAAGATCTATACTGTCGAAAGGAGCCTAATGGAGTAAAGTGCCTCATATCCAACTATGGTTAGTATGCTCAGGTTTTAATGACTCATCTTTTCTTTCCTTTATCAGTGAAGGTCTTTACTTTATAAGAAAACCATAAGCAGTAAATAAAAGTATGTTTTTATTTTGGCAAACAAAGATTGGAAAAATTAAAAGACGTCTTCAAGTTTATATTTGTGGGAGCTCAAAAAAATCAGTTTCCTGTGCTCCTTTCCGATGCTTTAACTACCTAACTATCCTCTTCCTTCCATAGGACAGCACTGGTAGCTTTACAGCTATGCTTAGAAATATATCTTCCAAATCCAGAGAAAATGTTAAAGGACATGCAGGTAAAAATAATAAATATATCATCATTTAGTTAACAAACACTTCTACTATTAAGCTTGTCTGGTGTTTCCCATATGAAGGTCCTTTCTTGGGTAGTCATTATATTCTTCCTAAATTTCATCTATTCCCAGCCAGGGCAATCATATTATTTAGAAAATGTTTAAAAACACAGATATACTGTATTTGAAATGCTATGGCTCTGCTCTGGTTTCATATTTGGCAATACCAGGAGTGGCTTTTGTGATTTGTATGAGCCTTCTAAAAATATACTGATATCTGGACTAACATACGCATTTGAAAATATGAAGAATTGCTTAGATTGGTTCTGTTTGCCTCAAACCAGGACAGTTGTTCAGACCACACAGAAAAGGAGTCAAGGAGTATACCATCTCTGCAGGAAGAGAAGCAACTTGCGGCAAAGGGCTATGAAGGTTTGAGAATGCCTTTCTTGCATGGACTCTTCCCAGGTATGCCAGAGGAAACTCGAGCAATCAGATTAAATGTGGAAAACTTACCCTCTTGCCTCTGTCTCAAACTTTGCAAGAGTGATTTAAAAACCCACTCTATCTTGCCTCAAACCTCCTCTCACCTGACAAGTGCTGTGGCAAAGTCTAGCATGCAGAAGGGCCTTGTGCAGAAAGGAGGGAGCAGTTGGAGGCTGGACCAAGGAAGGATTCCCCCAGGATGTGGGATTGCGGGGAGCCTACAGCAGCAAGGGGATGTTGAGCACTGCATGGAGGAGGATGCTGAGGCATCTCAGGAGAAAGGACCAGGGGAGGGAAAGTTTGAAGAAGGCAGGGGAGAGGTGATGATGCTAGAGAGAAACAAGAAGAGGAACACATGCCCAGCAGAACATATGCCCAAAACTTGGAACACAAAACAGGACTCCAGTTTTAGGCTTCTCTGCTATCAGCTGAGAACTGTGAAATCCTCTGTAGGGCATCTTGCCCCCAGTTGAATGTTGCTCTGCCAGGAAGGTGATAACTCTTCAACCTGAAATTGTGTCAGCTCAGAGGATTTCTTTTTGAAAAACTGAGATTTAAATTCAAGCAGCTAAAAATTCTGAAAGATCATTGTTAGTGATTGGGTAAGAAGTAGATACCATGTACAGTTTCAATTTGCCTACTGCTAGTTGTGGATGTTGCAGATGTGGTCATCTTTAGTTACACATTGCATGCTATTTCTTTTTTCCCACAGGAACCCAGCTTCACTAACAGCGATAGATTATTCTTTAACTGAATCAACTGTTTTATAGATTTATTTTTGTGTGCTGTATGTGCATTTGTGTGTATTTATATATTATGTATTTATCTTTGTTGTTTAGCTATGGCCTCATGTCTTCTTTATTGCACATTATTAAATCCTTGCTATGAAAATAAAGCTTTATTATTTTCCTCACAGGGTTTTCTATATCTATCTGCATTATAGTAGCTCAGTATTTGTCAGGTGTGTTCACATCATTGCAATGGTGGCTGAGATGAGAAGGAACCAAACTCCAAACTCGAGAGGTGGCATCCCTGCCCAAAACAGGGAGGTTGGACTAGATGATCTCTAAGGTCCCTTCCAGCATAGGCCATTCTATGACTCTATGACTCTATGACTCCATTCTGCAAGGAGTTCTGGAATTTAACGTAGAACGATTCATGTCAAAAAATTGCCAGTAATCTTCATTATACCATTTGACAGTCTTTGACTTGTTAGTTTTGATAACCTGTTTCTTTATAGCGTGTAAGGCATTCATAGCAGTTGCAAAGGTATAAATCCAGAGTCGGGTTGAACTGATGGTTTGCTTCCGCAAGGCAGCAGAGCCAAGCCAGGGCCACTTTGCCCCTGGGACCAAAAGAGCCAGAGGAAGAGGCAGAGCTATGAGGGTGGTGTCAGAGACGGGCTGAAAGAAAAAATTTCATTTCTAGAAGCTTCAAACTTGAATGGATCCTAGAGAACCAGGTTTGCTGCTCCTGCTGCAACTGGATGCAGGGACAGAGAGATGGAAGGAATGACTGATGCTTCCAAGAGGAGTATTACTTCTTCACAGACACTCTTACTGCCCTACATCCCCCAAACTTTCATATGGTCACAGCAGAAGTTAGCTTGTATCTGCAGTATCTCAACCAAGGCAGAATAGTCAGTGAGACATGATCACTTTATAGTTTTCCTTTATTCCCTACTCCTACTCCGCTGATCCACTACCTTGCCTTTTTTCTACATGCTTAAAGCCGACACTAGATACACCATTGACAAACAGTGTAAGGACTTCTGTGTATGTCATAGTTTGTCAAGTCCTCTGTCAACTTTCTTCTGCTCAGCATTAAAACCTACTCATTTTAAAAGGCAACTGACACTTTTGCTAGTGCATCAGTAAGTTAAGCTTTTCTCTTCTAATATTAGCTGATACAACAGTTGTTCCCAATATCCCAGTCCAACTGTTCACTCTAAAAGAAAACAGTAATTGTCAATCAGCTTTCATTATTTGAAGTGCTTACCTTTCAGCCCAGCTAAATACTTTCCTTTTCCTTCTTGCTTAAAAAGCTCACTTTAGAACATCATATAAATTAGTTTGTGTTCTTCTGTTTTTAAATAATCCAGTTAAAAGCTGTTCTGCCCAGAGATAAATGCTACTCGAAATCACAGGGGTGGCCATAAAAAAAACGCCACAACTGTCAGAGGTGCAAAGAAAACTGTTCATCTACCATATAAAATGACATGAAATGGAAAAGCAAAGAGAGAGTAGTAAGGAAGGGTCAAGGAAACTTCAAAGAAGTCAGATTAGAATGATCCAGAGGGAAACGAGGTGGGGTGGGGGAGAGTAGGACAGCTTTTCAAAGGAGAATGCATAGAGAATGTCTTCATATGCCTAACAGACATATTTTTGTTCAGATTAGTATCTCCGTGTTATACGCATGGGGCACAAGCTTTTTCCAAGAGTGTCTCAAGCATAGAATATTAATTTTTTTTTTCTTCCCAAAGTAATACATTTAGAACAGTGAATTCTGTAGAGACAACAGAACAAAGAATCATCATATAAAACTCATTTTAATGTATTTGAGTTTAAATCAGCCAGACTCACAGTTGGGGTAGATAGCAAAATAACACTTCTATCATCCTGGTGAATTTACACAGAGATAATTCAAAAGGGAACATTAAAGAAAATAGTAAGCTTGTTTGTTCATGGTGAGAAGCGGAGAGAGGGGAAATGGCAGTCATCATTAGGCAAACACAAGGAAAAAGGAAATCAAGCAGGGAGCAGAAAAAGAGTAGCAGGAGTGTGAGGAGAAAAGGCAAAGGATGGAAATATTCAGCAGCTCTTCAGGAATATTTTAGATTTAATCTACTTTCAGATTTAGCCTGCTAGTTTTTACTTCAACAGTAATTGTGACTAGCTAAGATGTGGGAAAACTAACTACAAGAGTTTCTGTCTCCAACAGCAGTTTACAATTTACTGGACATGATAGAAATGTGAGGAGTCAAGCATTTGGGATTCCACTTCTTCTGGCTACCTGAAGAAGCAGAAGTGGTGATGGTTTGGCCTGGGCATAGCAAACTCCTGGTGATAAGGAGCATGGTAAGGTGGCTACAGCCCCAGTACCGTGTGCTGCGTATACGGGGAACAAAAAGAGCGTATATCTGTACAGTTATGTCTCCTTATAAAATGGGTTATTTGTCAATGCCTTATTAGGAGCCCTTAAATGCAACTATTCATCTCAATCCCTTGAGATCTGGATGTGGTATAGAAATTCCTTGCTGGTGCCCTGCCCTGTGCATGTTCATTGAAGAACAGACAGACTTTGCAGTTTGGTCTGTGCAGACTTAGGAGCTGTACTTGCAGAGGCAAGCTTCAGCCCTCTTTTTTTCAAGCTACACTCAAGAGAGATGACCTGCAGAGTCTGCCATGGGGTTAGGAGTATGCCTGGTACAAAATGAATGCTGCAAGACTTTTACAGCAAGTTTCTAAGCAGTTCTGCTAAGCATGTAACAACAAGGTTTTTGAAAGGCTGTATAAGCAGGTTGAATCAGTGTAAATATTCAAGCAGAAGTGATGGCCACCTTTATGTCCTCAAGCTTAGTCCTCTGCAAGAACCATAATCCACCAAAAGCCCTTGTTTAAAAAACAGAGGCAATAGGGCTCTTCAAAGAAACAACCAGAGATGCTGTAACTTAGGAAAACCATCTCTTTATCTAACTTCAGTCTTGAAAACATTATGAAACACTATCTGCAAGCATTACTACTATCTCTGCTTATGATAAATAAAAGGAGAGCATGCAGCTACTAAATTACTGTAGTATCCTGCTTCCCTTGCCACAGTCTGGTATTAAATTCTACCCAGCACTGTTTACTGAGGTGCTACACTGTAGAGAATAGAGAAGAAAACTCTTCCTTGTCCAATTTACTTTCTAGCTTTGCATCTCCAGTTGAAGTCTGATCAAACATGAGCTGCTGCTTGAAGTAGGACACAGTTGTTTACTTTTCTTTCCTTTTTGTGTGTGTATGTATAAATTTATTCCTCCATTAATTTCTCTATTTGCTCATCAGTTGAGAGATTATTTTTATTTTTCTTAAAGAACACTGGAGTCTTCATGTTACTCCAAGGCCTGTAAGCTTTTTAAGTGGGCTTCTGCAAACCTTTTTTTTCTTTTTTTAAAGAAACAAAGGAATTCCACTGGACAGAAAACAAGGGCTTTAGTCCCTTGAACCAGGAAGAGCAATTTTATTAAAACTGTATGAGCAGTCTGACACAAAAGGTAAGTGAAACATGGCCCATACCGATCTTTAAAGGTTTAACGGGATTTTCATTTCTAATATCACACTGAAGGAGAGCTCACTTTTCTGTTTGTGGCTCAGAATGCACAGAGTAAATATGTCCCTAGGAGAAAAAAATAATGTCTTCAATATAAACTGTGAGTCACGGCTCACTTGAAAAGAGAACTAGTGAGGGAGCAGTGCCATCTACAGCTGATGTTCCTGTATCCTTGAACACGGCTAGTTATGGTCGTCTCCTTCAGGCACAGTTCTCTATAACTGAAACAGCATCTCTCTGCAGTCTGCAGTGTGTATCTGAATACCAGTTAGGGATGCGCAGAATGAATTTTGTATTCCCCATGATTTCTTCTGGCTATGGGATCTTTCTAGCATGCCTCAAAATCTGAGAATTTCTCTGAAGAAGGGAGAGTATTTCATTTTGCATTTTTTAATTGAAATCTCTGAAGCAATGTACAGTGCTCTGAGCACAAGAGTTTTCAATGTTGAAAGGAAAAAAGTTCTTTCCATAACATAAATTAAAACAATAACCAAAAAAACACTTCAGTGGTGAAGAGACACCAGATCAGTAGCATTTATCCATGATTTCCTTCCAGGAGAAAAAGTTTTCCATGGTAGGCACCATAACAATGATCATGAAGAATATTTAAATAAACAAAAAGTACAACTTACTGCCAGAGGTTACTGTGGTGCCAGGATGCCCTGGGTTTGAGCTAAAACCCAGTCCTA